>NC_090231.1:7374475-7579475 GCF_024489055.1 Chanodichthys erythropterus | reverse complement strand
AGTTTAAGTGTTTGTTGAAATCTCATAAAAACTTGCTGATTTACAAGCAGCAGCATTTGACCTTAAGGGAAGACAGTGAGGAATGGAGTGTTATTGTAGGATTAAATGCTATCGGAGCACCTCAATCAGACACACCAACAGATAGGCAATGAAGTGCACTTCGGTGGATTCAAACCATTCAGTCTTGTTAGCACTTAGTGTCACAGTGATGTACTACCAATACAAGCATGCAAAGATTGGTCAGTTTACACACACTGATTCAATGCTTGTCCCTCCTTCAAACTCAAACACACACACCTGACATTTCCATCTTGGCTCTCTTTCATTTATTTTTGTTGGCAACATTTAAAGTCAATGTCACTTTTACTTCTTTAATCTTAATATTAGCCTAAAAATAGCTATTACACAGCTAATAAAGGAAAGTCAAAATAGAAGCATTTTCTTAGGAATAACGTGCACTCATGAATTATCCCCAATAAAGTTCCATTCAAACCAAGAACAATAACCATAAAGATAACATTAACGTTAACTATAGCATCCACCCAAGCGCACAATATCATTCTGTTTATTATAAGCGTGCACTGCAGTTTTGTCGTTTGTCACTTTAAATGCTCGAGCTCTTGAAATGAGAAATCAAATTTTCCTTGAGCTTTTGACATATAAGAGGTCATCATGCTGAAAATGTCCTTGTTAGTCCAAAAACAGCTTTTATTGTAATGACTCGGTCTGGTATGTGCTGATTTATTACATCATAGTGCAGTGAAAGACCGCCTTGAGGAAAATCAACACCTACTTCTACATCATTGGGTCTTTGGCGCCACCCACTGGCGTGTTAGTGAATAGTGACACGAGAGGGAGAGAAAATCGATACAGGATCACTGGCTGGACTAAAATAACATCACCTTCCAAAGGATCCTAATGCTAGGAATTGGTTCTTTTCAACTGTTAAAGTCTCAGCAGAGCATTACTTGTTTGTATTCGCTACATTTCACTGTGGATTTTTTGGTAAATCAGTCACATTCGGCACATGGCTTTGCAATTGCAAACAGACTTTTACTGCAAGATATGGATCTGACAGCCACATGTAAGTAACAGTGTTCATTCTAATGCCTGATCTGTGATCAGTGATTTCTGATGTGTAATGATTCAAGTTCAGTTAGATGTTCTTTGTTTCAAAATGGAACCTGTTAACTGTCACAGGCCCACCGGTGGGCCCACAGCCAAGACATATTTAAAACAGTAATATTCTATACTAAACCTAAACTAATCTTGACAAACTATATATCATTTGAAAGCTTAGAATCTTTTCAAAATAAATTACAGAGGAGCAGTAATTTATCAATTTGCAACAAGCATATTTTCATACTCATAAGGCATGTTCAGACCTTTATTTTGAAACATGAAAAATCATTAAAGATTGGTTGAAACATGTTTGTTTTCATGCCAAGAGTTCAAAAGATAAAACAAAAAAAAAGTCTGAAAATGTCTTTAATAGAAAAAAAAAATAGATTTATGATTGTGACGGCGATCTATAACCCACAAACATGTTATTTTTATGTTTATTAGAGGCTGAATTCATATCAAATTATGCCAAACTTCCCATACTACTTCTATATAGGATGTCTACTTCAAAAATTGTATGAAAATAATGGAAATATATGGTTCAGATCACTCAAACCATATATGGAAATGGAGGCGCCTTTATATGGTCAGTAATGGAGCTTGGTTGTCATCTAGTGAAAAAGTGTGGTACTGCGCCCAAACAAAATCTTACTGAAAGCTCATTTTTTTGAGATATCAACCTGAAATTTGGAACACAACTTGTTCAGATTTTTGGCTTTAATTTCCTTGCAATTTTAGAGTAAAACTTGTTTCATAAAATATATATTTTATATAAAATGTAAAACATTATATTTTTACATTTTCATAAACTTAAACTTCTATAACTTTTTTCTGTTTCACTTACATAAGTTACAGTTAAGTTTCACTTCTACAATAATCTGCCAAATTTCATCTTTAAAACAAGACCAACCTTATGTCTATACTCAAGTATTCTTGAATTACAACCATTTAAGTTTGGATAGTGCATTTTCTTGTCTAAAAAAAAGTGGGGGTGAAAGTTAACAGGTTAAAGCCGCTTATGTGTCAGTAAATCAAGCCAGTGACTAAACAATCTTCTTCATATTGTTTCTTTTTAGTAGCATGAAAATAATCAGTTTTGTGATGAAATTATATACAGAAATCAATCAAAGAACACTCCCTTTACAATCGTTAAAGCTGTCAATCAAGCAGCGTGAGATCACCAAAACTCCTGTTACGAATCGCTAACTGTATTTACAACATGTTTGCACTGTTAGTAATGATAGAAGCATTTGTGAGTGCAGAAACCAAGTTCTAACTGCCATCACATGATTGACAGGCTGTCTGTCATCGGCTACAATGCTCATCACTGCAAGCTTTCAGAACTAAACATAGTGCTATAATCAACACTTAGCTAATCTTGACAGCTGTAATAGTAAAAACAAGGTAACGTTTTCGCAGTTGGGGCTCAATCCCTAACTGCCAGGCTGGCAGCACCAGTTCCACATGTAAGACTTATTTTATGTCAGCCAATCACAGCAGTGGGCGTTTACACTGAAGTCTCATAGACACGCCCCTTCAAACAGAGCATTCAAATAAGAGGGCTAAAATCAGAGTAGGAAAAAATGCCTTTTATTTCTAAATTATGATAATTATTGTTGTAAAAATTATACTTTAGAATAAACATTATAAGCGCACCTCAGGAAACACTATGAAATAATAATAAAAATGCAGTTCATGAATTCTGATTTTTATTTTAAATTTGCCTCAAATTTGAGTTATAATTTGACATACTGTTCTGGCAAAATTCTGAAATCGATATTGCTATTCTTTTATACTTAGAACGATATTTAAAAGTATATCTTTATTGTTATCGTCCTTGGTGTGAATAGGTCTTAGAACCAGAAATCTGTATTAAAGAGTTAGTTCACCCAAAAATGAAAATTCTGTCATTAATTACTCACCCTCATGTCGTTCCACACCCGTAAGACCCTCATTCATCTTCAGAACACAAATTAAGTTATTTTTGATAAAATCCGATGGCTCAGTGAGGCCTGCATAGACAGCAAGATAATTATTAACACTTTCAGATGCCCAGAAAGCTACTAAAGACATATTTAAAACAATTCATGTAACTACAGTGGTTCAACCTTAATGTTATGAAGCGACGAGAACATTTTGTACACCAAAAAAACCCAAAATCTGTCAACAATATCTAGTGATGGGCGATTTCAAAACACTGCTTCATAAAGCTTTACGAATCTTTTGTTTCGAATCAGTGGTTCAGAGTGCATATTAAACTGCCAGAGTCACAAATGTAACAAAGATGTAACACAGATGTAACAAAGCCTCGTTTACTGAAATCATGCAACTTTGGCGCTCCGAACCACTGATTCGAAACAAAAGATTCGTAAAGCTTAATGAAGCAGTGTTTTGAAATCACCCATCACTAGATATTGTTGAAAAGTCGTTATTTATTATATTATATCGTCGCTTTATTAGGCTGAACCACTGTAGTCACATGAACTGTTTTAAATATGTATTTAGTACTTTTCTGGGCATCTGAAAGTGTTAATTATCTTGCTGTCAATGCAGGCCTCACTGAGCCATCGGATTTTATCAAAAATATCTTAATTTGTGTTCTGAAGATGAACGAAGGTCTTATGGGTGTGGAACGACATGACGGTGAGTAATAAATGACAGAATTTACATTTTTGGGTGAACTAACAACTTAAGAAAGCAAATAAGGCCGTTTTTTATTTCATGTTGACTTTAAAGGCTGAAGAACGTCTTGAGCTCAAGGTGACGGTTTCACTCTGCAGAAACAAAATGCACAAAAACACCCACCTTCCTCTCACACTGGGATAGTTCAGTGAGATTACACCCCTCCTCATGTGCGTTTCACATATCAACCCCCATTTTCTATCGTTTTTCTCCTGAATGGCTGTATTTTTCATCCCCTCCTCTGTCTCTCTCTCTCTCTTTAATGCACATATATACACAAACACCCCATAAAACACACAGACTTTAATCTCAGAGTTATTACTTACTCAACAGGGGCGGGAGGCTTTGGTCTGCCTCTGCAGTTCCTGTAACACCTGCTCAGTTCTGCCTAGTTTATATTCTCCACCACACGGACACAGTGAGACGGGATGATTTCTTCCCTGTCTGCTTTCTGAAACGAGTCATTCTGCTAAAACGTAAGATTTACTGAAGCTATAATTAGCCTGATGATAAATTACAGAGATAGCGTAAAGCGTATAGATGGTAAATTAGGACGATTAAAAGAAAAAGCACGTCTTTGGTGACCATAAACAGTCCTCAGTCACAAAGCCCTTAAATTCTAGCTGTGTGCAGGAAACAGCATGATTTATGAATCATAATTCACTTACGACAAATAAATGTGGGGAAATATATTAAAAATGATGGTAAATTCACGACTCAGGCAGTATAACACAATATACAATATGAATCTGACAATCAACACTTTGTCAGTTACTGAATTACACATTAATGAAGAAATTATACACTCATAAAACTCATTTATTTTCTTGATCTTTTCATTTCTGGTCTTACTGTGCATGATTCATTGGGGCATATTATTGAAAAACACTATCTCTAATCAACTGATTCTCTTCTGGTAATACCCACTTTTCACCATCCAATCAATTTCTGCATTAATTGAATTATGCAAAAAATTATGGAAGTGCGTTTCATGTTTAATACATAACTCCTAATTACACATCTAGAGAGAATATATTATTACAGTAAAACTAGGTTTCTAAGCCGTAAATTCAAAACATGATTGAGCAGTTTGGTTTAAATACCATTAGTCAGCATATGTATAATTCTTAAAAACTGCAATGCAGTATCCACCTTTTTCTAACTTGGTAAGAAAAAATGTAATATTACAGTATTAAACTAAAATAAATATCCTAATGTTAATGTTTAGATGCAAAATCTTGTGTTTTATGCAATACAAAACATCAAAACCTAATAAATATACTGTAAGTGAATATGAGGCCAGATGAACCTGTGGGGTGAGAGCACCATCTAATGGTACAACACATTTCCTTTGCCACACTTCATACCACTTTCCTCACATTATAATTATAAAAATTTATCAATTATAATTGCTCTGCAAATGTGTGTTGTATTTTGAGTTTATTTTTGCAAATTTTATTACAAGTAAATTAAATAAGTTCAACAAGGAGATTGCACACACAATAGATTTCTTACAAAAAAAGACTTTATTTAGAGGCCAAATGCAAAGACAAAACATTTTTGATTCACATCGTCAGTGTCAAAGTATTTTTGTATTATATGTGCGAGCTCCACTATAGTTGAACTTTGGTATGTTTTTTGAGCTTAAGCAAAGTCATTTTTATCTACCAACTTTTTCAGTATTTGGCACGGACATTCTACGACCTTTTGGCTGTTTTTGCTGCCAAGTAAATTAAATAAATAAATTCAGTCCCTCACCTCAGTACATGTTGTGTTAAAAACTGTAATAGTTCCAACATGTAAAATATGATGAATTACGTTGAAAATATAACACTAGCCAAAAACACACACAATATCTGGCAAAATGTGCAGCATACTTTATTTTATAATAAAAATAAAAATAATAATTAAAAAAAAGGTTTTGTAATAGTGTATCATGGAAGCTTGTTTCTGCCATTAAATAAAAAAATAAAAAGGTAATTGTGTCTTTCTATCTCACAGTTCTTACTTTTTTCTTGCAATTGTGAGTTTAAATCTCAAAATTCAGACTTTATAACTATCAACTGTTAGTTTATAACTCACAATTCAGAGTTTATAACTTGCATTTCTGAGAAAAAAGTCAGAATTGTGAATTTATATTTTGCAATTCTGACTTTATTTCTTGCAGTTCTGACTTTATAACTCACAATTCTTTGTTTATTTCTCACAATTCTGAATTTATAACTCACAATTCTTTGTTTATTTCTCACAATTCTGAATTTATAACTCACAATTCTTTGTTTATTTCTCACAATTCTGACTTTATAACTCACAATTCTTTGTTTATTTCTCACAATTCTGAATTTATAACTTGCAATTCTTCATTTATTTCTTGCAATTCTTAGTTTATATATCTCATTCTGACTTTATAACTTGCAATTCTTAATTTATTTCTTGCAATTCTTAGTTTATATATCTCATTCTGACTTTATAACTTGCAATTCTTCATTAATTTCTTGCAATTCTTTGTTTATTTCTCACTATTCTGACTTTATAACTCACAATTCTTTGTTTATTTCTCACAATTCTGACTTTATAACTTGCAATTCTTCATTTATTTCTTGCAATTCTTAGTTTTTAACTCACAATTCTGACTTTATAACTCACAATTCTTTGTTTATATCTCACTATTCTGAATTTATAACTTGCAATTCTTCATTTATTTCTTGCAATTCTTAGTTTATATATCTCATTCTGACTTTATAACCTGCAATTCTTCATTTATTTCTTGCAATTCTTAGTTTTTAACTCACAATTCTGACTTTATAACTCACAATTCTTTGTTTATATCTCACTATTCTGAATTTATAACTTGCAATTCTTCATTTATTTCTTGCAATTCTTAGTTTATATATCTCATTCTGACTTTATAACTTGCAATTCTTCATTAATTTCTTGCAATTCTTAGTTTTTAACTCACAATTCTGACTTTATAACTCAAAATTCTTTGTTTATATCTCACTATTCTGAATTTATAACTTGCAATTCTTCATTTATTTCTTGCAATTCTTAGTTTATATATCTCATTCTGACTTTATAACCTGCAATTCTTCATTTATTTCTTGCAATTCTTAGTTTTTAACTCACAATTCTGACTTTATAACTCACAATTCTTTGTTTATATCTCACTATTCTGAATTTATAACTTGCAATTCTTCATTTATTTCTTGCAATTCTTAGTTTATATATCTCATTCTGACTTTATAACCTGCAATTCTTCATTTATTTCTTGCAATTCTTAGTTTTTAACTCACAATTCTGACTTTATAACTCACAATTCTTTGTTTATATCTCACTATTCTGAATTTATAACTTGCAATTCTTCATTTATTTCTTGCAATTCTTAGTTTATATATCTCATTCTGACTTTATAACTTGCAATTCTTCATTAATTTCTTGCAATTCTTAGTTTTTAACTCACAATTCTGACTTTATAACTCAAAATTCTTTGTTTATATCTCACTATTCTGAATTTATAACTTGCAATTCTTCATTTATTTCTTGCAATTCTTAGTTTATATATCTCATTCTGACTTTATAACTTGCAATTCTTCATTAATTTCTTGCAATTCTTAGTTTTTAACTCACAATTCTGACTTTATAACTTACAATTCTTTGTTTATTTCTCACTATTCTGAATTTATAACTTGCAATTCTTCATTTATTTCTTGCAATTCTTAGTTTATATATCTCATTCTGACTTTATAACCTGCAATTCTTCATTAATTTCTTGCAATTCTTAGTTTTTAACTCACAATTCTGACTTTATAACTCACAATTCTTTATTTCTCACAATTCTGAATTTATAACTTGCAATTCTTCATTAATTTCTCGTAACTCTTAGTTTTTAACTCACAATTCTGACTTTATAACTTGCAATTCTTTGTTTATAACTCACAATTTAGATTTTATCACAACTACGAGTTTTTATCTTTCAATTCTGACTTCTCGCAATTGCGAGTTTATATCTCACAATCTGACTTTTTTTTCCTCGCAATTCAGACTTTATTACCCACAACTGCAAGTTTAGAATTTGCAATTCAACTAGAACTTTATAACTCGCAATGCTGAAACAAGCTACTATAGGTCCATTGTCTAAGATAAATCTTCTGGTCTAACCCACCTGTATCTAGGGCTTCCTCTCTGTCTGTGTCCTGGTCTGCTGGCTGCCGGATGTTCCAGGACGTGAGGGGCAGAGTGTTCATGTCCTCCATGTCCTGAAGTCGTAACATGTCCATATGACTGCTCTTGGTGAAGTATCTGGGAATGAAGCACACTTTGCCCCTCTTGAAGATGTCCTGGAGGATGTCCTCTGTGCGCACCTCATCATGCATGTTCAGGAAGACAGCGACCCGCTGGCTGGACAGGTATTTGGGATGCCTGAACAACTAGACATGAGTTTGGATAGAAGTTAGTAAGTAAAAGGTGAGTAAATTATGACAGAATTTTAATATTTGGGTAAACTATCCCTTTAAGCTTTTTAGAAATTAATTTGGCTGTAACTGCTTAGTGGCTTGCACTAAGCAGTTTCTCTGAACATTGCACGTTCTGATATTGGGGTGAATTTGCTGGGACATTCCTCACTGTAGAATGATGGACTTCAAATTGTTTGGAAATGGCTGTATAACCCTTCCTAGATTAATGGCAGCAACAACTGCTTCTCTAAGATCATTGCTGAAGTCGTTCCTCCTTGGCATTGTGTTAACACACACCTGAAGGCTCCAGACCAGCAAACTGAGAAAACTTCTGCTTTTATAGAGGTGATCACACTTGCTGATTATCAATTAATCAATGATTATCAGTGCCTGACTGATAATTCACATCTTAATTTCCCAAACCGTAAGAGTGTCCTTAGTTAATTATCACCCATGGCTTTTCCAATTTGGCCTAGTTTGTGTTAAATAAATAATGACACAGTGTAATATGTCATGTGTTACTGTTCATCTGAGGTTGTATTTACCCAATTTTAAGACCTGCCAAGGACCAGATGATTTATATCCTGATACGTAAAACCATATTATTCAAAGAGGGTGTAATTATATATATTAGCTGATTAGGAGTAAAAATGTTTCCACACACCTGCAATTGACAACTGTCTTGAGATCTTGTGAGTACGAGTATGAACATTCACACAAGCAACAAATGTGTTTTGAAGATTAATAACCTCTACAGCTCGGGGTTTCAATCTTTCACAGACAACCAAATATGATCATCCTCATGCAGGAACCATCTTTAAATTTGAAAAGGCATCCATACAGTTAGCTGAATAAAGATTGAATTTATACTGTGAACAATTAATATAAAAAAGTCAAAATATTAGTGGGAAAATATACCCTTTTTTTAAGTTACATTAAGTTACTTAGGATCGCAAAGGGGTGGAAAGTTTCCGGTACATTTCCGCAAACTTTCCACGGGAACTTAACCTGGGCAATTTTGGAAATATTCCAATTTAGAAACTTAACAGGAATTTATGGGAATTTATGAGCATTTATGGGAATTAATTGGAAATGTTGGGACATTTATATAAATTTAAACTATTTATATGTATCATGTAAATACAAATATAAACATTTTGTTTGGTCATAACATGAAATAACAGTTATTTATTTTTTGCATTCAATTAATTCTAAATTAGGAAATATGTAAAATAAATATATTTTTATTGCAGAAATTGTTATTTATTTCAGTGTCACATGATCCTTCAGAAATCATTCTAATATGCTGATTTGATACTCAGTTATTATCAATGTTGGAAACAGTTGCTGCTGAAATTTTTTTTTTTGGAAGCTGTGGATACTATTTTGGATACTTTTTTGGATACTATTTTCAGGATTCACTGATTAATAGAAAGTTAAAAAGAATAGAATTTATTCTAAATAGAAATCTTTCCTAACAATATCACTTTAATATCACTTTTTTTAATCAATTTCACACATCCTTGCTGAATAAAAGAATTAATTTCTTTCAAAAAAGAAAAAAAATTACTAACCCCAAAATTTTGAACGGTAGTATATATTGTTACAAAAGATATCTGTTTTAAATAAATGCTGTTCTTTACATTTTTATTCATCAAAGAATCCTAAAAAAAAAGTATCACAGGTTATAAAAAATATCAAGCAGCAAAACCCTTCCAACATTGATAACTGAGTATCAAATCATCATATCAGAATGATTTCTGAAGGATCATGTGACACTGAAGACTGGAGTAATGATGCTGAAAATTCAGCTTTGATCACAGGAATAAATTATATTTGTATGTATATCAAAATAGAAAACAATTATTTTAAATTGTAGTTTCACAATATTACCGTTTTTTTTTTTTCTGTATTTTTGTGCATGTTATGGACTGGGGGGATGCACAGTGCATGCATGTGCTGTGTGAATGTGAAATGTGCAGGGTAAAAATTCAACTAAAACTGTATTAAATGTGGTTATTTTAACCAAACATTATGCTGCAAGATGTTTTTTTTTTTTTCAACTACATTTAAGTACCCTTTATAGGCTAACCTGCAATTTTGCAAATTCCCATTTCTGTTTATTCCCATTAATTCTCATGGAAAGTTTCCAACTTTGAAAATTCTCGGAACTTTGCAACCCTAAAGTTTCTAACAACATATCTTAAAATATCTTACTATTATCTTGCCATATGAACATTACTTTGGCACACCAATAACAGAAAACTTTGATTAGAATAATGAAGCAAGAATTTTCTTTGAAGCTGCTTTGAAACATTGTATTGACTTGGGTAAAGTTGGTTTTGTATTCGCACATTTGGACTTCTGATAAATTCAGACTTTCCAATAAACGTGCAATAAATTAATGTTTGCGAATTTTAAGCAGCGATATGATATTGACAACCAACGACTGTCGATCAAAATAGGCAAGTATTGTTTTAATGGCATATTTACTTGTGAATGTCCACTAATGTAGTGTGATTAACAAGGCTATTGAATACGGATGTCCGAAGGTGCGAATATAAAACCAACTTTACCCAAGAAATGTATTGGGGGGAAAAAAGTGCTATAAACTTTAATTGCTATAAACTATAATTTATCAGTCATTTAATTTACTTATTTTTGTATCAAATTTTTCTTCACTTATTTAGTTAAAACCTTTTTTATTTTTATTTATTTAAATGTTTTGGGTTTTTTTTCCTCTAGACCCTCAATTGTGGCCCCCTGGGATCACCCGGACCAAAGTAAATTACATATTCAACATTATAATAAAAGTTAATGTATTTGGGCATATTTTCTTTCCTCTAATAAACACAGCGTATTATGTGATTAAAAAGTTGTCTCTTCTTTACCTATTTTCATGGTGGAATTTAATATATTGCCAAATACCAGCGTATATGTAGATATATGTGCACTGTCCCGAATATTACAAGAGCCCTGAAAGCTCGTGCTCAGCTGACATGTCGATGACATTTACGTTACCTTTTGTGAGACAACTCGAGACTGTCTGAGTTTCTCCTGATCACTCACTGCAGCCACTCGACCCTTGATTTCTCTCCTTAAAGCTTGTTTTGCTGCACGCAGAGCTGCCATTGTGAATCTGCACTGCTCAAAAACACTTAGACTGCAAATGGACACATTAAAACACAGAGCGACGTAAGCATTGCAGCAGCTCAATTAATTATTAACTCGTGAGAAAGTGGCGATAACATCAGCGGAGTGATCACATGTGATCTATTAATGCAGGATAGATTAGTCGGTCTGAGTTGGTCAGTGTAGAAATGGATTAGTCATCCTGAGTGGGCGGAGTCAGGTTACAGCTCTCGCCTTTCGAGGAAAGGTAAAGCCTTAAAGGGACAATTCACCACAAGATTAAAAGTCTTTGAAAACAATCTCTCGTGTTGGTACAAACTCGATTTACTTTAATTTACAATAGGATTGTTGCCTGGACTGACAGCCTGAGTTGACATTCTGATTCATCTTTTTGGCATAATGATCACTTTTGTGGCCCATGGTATTTGTTTATTTATCCTTTATTTTACTAGGAAGATCCCATTGGGATAAAAACCTCTTCCAGGAAGTCCTGGCCGTACCGAGTTTTACATAAACACAATTTTTTTTTATTTATTATTTTTTTTTATTATTATTGATAATCAGATTAATGGTGTAATCATAACACAAAGCTTTTTTTTGAGGGTTATGTTTATATAGTCATTTCAAGTTTTATCTGGTTATAAATATATTCAAAAATATAGCATTTTAGTGCCAGGTGAATGTAACATAAAGCAAACTAATAATAATAATAATTTCACATGAAGGTTATATGCATGTTTAATACTTGTTTTCATTCTAAAAGTAACTTTAAAAGAATAACAATACAGTAACATTCTGGACTAAAAACAAGAGTACAGTAATTTATCCAAAATATTTCTATAAACAAATAGTCCCGAAGGGATACATAGTACAAAGTTATTTGCCTGTATACCTTTTTAAAACGTTTTTAAATATGTGAAACGATAATATGTCACATGGGACAGTCTATATATAGTCTATATAGTCATATACAGTATATATATAGTCATACACACACACACATTTATACACATACATATATAGTCTATATAGTATATATACAGTCTATATATATATATATATATATATATATATATATATATATATATTTATATTTATATATATATATATATTTATTCACACAAACACACACATATATATATATATATATGTTACTGCAGGCTATGCATTTATATGTATGTATATATGAATGTATTATAACGTCAACTTTTTTTTTTATTATTGTTTTAAAGAATTACAATTACAGTCAGGGGGTACATTGAATAGACAATCATAAGACAAATACATA
Source organism: Chanodichthys erythropterus (assembly GCF_024489055.1). Taxonomy (NCBI): domain Eukaryota; kingdom Metazoa; phylum Chordata; class Actinopteri; order Cypriniformes; family Xenocyprididae; genus Chanodichthys; species Chanodichthys erythropterus. The sequence goes on along the minus strand of NC_090231.1, from coordinate 7,566,797 downwards.
AATATACAAAATAAACCAGACAAATTTAAAAGATAGAAATAAAAGTTAAGTAAAATAGAAACACATTTTACAGCTTTCCTATTTTTTAAACATAACATTGCATTTAGGTATTGTTTGATTTCTGATTTTAAAAAACAAAAACAAAGGACTTATTTCCCCCAAATTTACATTTATGAATGCTAAATATAGCTAAAAGAAGCTATAACGTCAACGTGTTTTTTTTTTTTTTTTTTTTTTTTTTAATTATTAATAGAAACTACAACAAACAAAACATATACAATTATAAAAAGACATCCAAATGATGAAAAAATAAATAAAAAAATAAACGGGTTTACAGTGTTATATATATACAAATGTACAGTTTGACAACGTCAACGTTAGAAAACTACAACGTCCCTTCATGACGTCACTGGGGAGGTTAAAGTGGGGGCTGGAGTGTCAAAACTAACAAACAGGCTGTTTCACTGTGGGGGAAGGGAAGCTGACCAAAGCCGAAACACTTCGCAAACATTTTAATAGTGCAAGACAATAAGGAAAACTCTTTTAACCCATCGACATCGATATAGAAATCGCCAGGAGTCGGGAGGTGAGTGTAAACGCGTGCGTTAATCAACTGAATCAGTGGAACAGCTGCGGCGTTTTGTGATCTGTTAGCCAACTTGACAAGAGCAAAACCTGTTGTTCTAACTTACATATGGTCGCCTGGCGAAAGCTACTTAATAATTGTTTATTTTATTTTTATGAGAGCAAATAGTCGTTAGTTTAGAAAGGCTTTGCAACTAACGTTAACTATCTTCAGTAATAGCGAGATGATCATTAGTTGGAAAAGTAAACATTGGTGTCTATTTGCTAATTTGTACTATACTACCTAAAAAGTCTGTGCCAAAAAGACTAGAAATCTGCATGCCAGATGTTTAAACTTCTGTTTATATAACGTTAGTGATGTAACGTATACATTTTTAACATTTCTGATATATTCGCTGTTATGATCCCAAAATCGTACACGGCATCTTTCTTTAACTCAACACGCGTAAAATAAAGACATTATCCATGTCTGGTTTGTGACCGAGTCGATTCTTGTCAATGAATTGAATGATTCGTTCACAAATCAGACCGAATTGACCTTTAAATGAACTGTTCAAATGAACCGATTCGCTAAAACTAGAAGAATATCGTGATGCAAGTGGGCGTGTCTTACAGTACGCAGCCAATAGCGTTTCGGTGGGCGTGTACGTAACGCTTTCTATTATTACTCAATGTGTTTTACGATGTCCAGCTTTCATTTAAACATCAAGCGACGTTACGTAGAAGATAAACAGTAGTTCTCGCTATAAACCATTAACCAGGTAAGGAAGGCAACCGTATGAGCGAAATAGTACGTTGAAATCTGCTTCTTATGGTGTTGGCATTCATGGTAATTGATTATTTAAACAAAGGACGGTGTAAATAGTGCAAGTTACCGTGGAAACCTGATTACCCCATTGCTCAGACCCTTCTGTTAGAAGTTCTGTTTGCAGTCAGTGTATTTGATAATCAAACAGACTCATTGTGGAGGTTTGGTTTACTTGTATTGCTTTGTCCTAAACAGTGACACTATAAATAGTTACATGCTACTGAAGGTAGCTTAGAAGATGTGATCTGGTTGTTTATTAAGGAAACTGTTAATATATGTAACTGCACAAGCACTTAAACATTTGATCAAATGGTTTTAGATTGTGTAACGTAATGAAACAAATAGGTACTTGTTTTCCTTTTTCCTTGCTGATTTATTTGCTTAAAGTAAAAGTGTATTAGTAGTGTAGGTAGTATTTGATTTGTATAGTTGAAAGGAAGTTCATTGTATACATGAAGAGTGTTGTCTGATCATATTACAACAGTAAATGTGCATTTACATACAGTAAATATGCATCATGCATTCAGCAAACCTGTTGCAATATAGTCACATTTGTTTGAATAATGTTTAAATAATCCAGTTATACAAAATTTGGATCATGTTTTGACCTGGCTTTATTGCTGTCCATTTGTGATTGGATCACCTGAGACAGATGGCAATTCCAGTTGTAAATGATATAAGTTTCTGACCTTAGGAAATGAAATGTGGTGCACTTCCCTGTTCCCTGTGTAAAGTACAAGTAAATAATTTAAAGTGTGTGACAAGTTACACCCCAAAGTTTAATACTCACAGTTAGGAGTTCATATTGAACCTGAAAGGGTTAGTTCACCCAAAAATGAAAATAATGTAATTTATTACTCATGCTCATGTCGTTCTACAGCCTTCGTTCATCTTCCAAAGACAAATTGAGATATTTTTTGATGAAATCCAATGGCTCAGTGAGAAGAGCAAAGCTATTCAAACTCTCAAGGTCCATAAAGGTACTAAAAACATATTTGAAACAGTTCATGTGAGTTCAGTGGTTCTATCTAAAGGTTATTAAGCGACAAGAATACTTTTTGTGTGCCAAAAAAAACTACTTTTCAACAATATCTATATGGCCGATTTAAAAACACTGTTTCAGAGCTTTACGAATCGAATCAGTGAATCGGAGTGCCAAAGTCACATGATTTCAGCAGTTTAGCCGTTTGATAGAAGATCCGAATCACTGATTCGAAACAAAAGATTCATAAAGCTCAGAAGCTTCATGAAGCAGTGTTTTGAAATCGGTCCATATAGATATTGTTTAAAAGTTATTTTGTTTTTATGGTGCACAAAAAGTATTCTTGTTGCTTTATAATATTAAGATAGAACCACTGAACTCACATGAACTGATTCAAATATGTTTTTAGTACCTTTATGGTCCTTGAGAGTTTGAATGGCTTTGCTCTCAATACAAGCCTCACTGAGCCATCGGATTTCATCAACAATATCTTAATTTGTGTTCCCATAGATGAACGAAGGTCTTGCACATCGCTGACTGTAATATCACGTTTCTGTGACTGCCCAAAGCAGTAATAAATTACATTATTTTCATTTTTGGGTGAACTAAGCCTTTAAATTGAAAATTTAAACATTGAAAGTCATTGGGATGTGCTGGAGGAGACTTTACAGAGTGCTCACCTCTTGCATTGTGAATACAAGATCTTGGCCAAAAATGTATGCACAATTTTGATGGATTTTTTTTTTTTTTTCTTTTCTCAAATGTATGGCCAGTGTCTAAAGATGCACTTTTGACAATGTTTTCTGTAATGGTCATTGTAGCATTAGTGTTCTTGACTTCTGTGATCCTGTTGCTTGGAGCTGGAGAGAAACTGATTGTCTTTATCTGACCTGTTGATCTAGTGCCAAGGCATGTCGCTTAATAACCTTCTCACAGGGCAACACACGTGAGCACAGCGGCTTACTGTACACTAGCCAGAGAGTTTAGGTTTGTGTTTTATGATTTGAGTAGTTTAATTTTTCTGAAGCAACTTGAATTGTTTGGTGGCCTCAATTTTTACCCTTTACAACAGAATTAAACCGTTTTTCGTGCCTCATGTCAGCACTAGGTACAACTTAAACCTGTTTGAAAGTTGATTCAAAGCTGCTGTTTGGCTTAAACATTGACTGCTTCAACATATCGGTGTTCTCATTGTGTTCGGTTTCACTCTAAAGCTCCTGAAATCCTTTGAGTGTTTGTGTAATGCTAAAGTCAACATGGAAGCAGTATTGACTGTCTCTTTCTTTTTTATGTTTCCAGTGTTATTGTTGATGTTTTACCTGTATTAAACCCAGAACATCTATCTATCTATCTATCTATCTATCTATCTATCTATCTATCTATCTATCTATCTATCTATCTATCTATCTATCTATCTATCTATCTATCTATCTATCTATCTATCTATCTATCTATCTATCTATCTATCTATCATATAATTTCATTTTTTTGCCAACTTTCAGCACAGTGAGGACATTTCCTGTACAGTATGAGTTTGAGACAGCCGCACAGGTAGTCTAAGATCCTTACAGGCAGGTGCAGAGAGACAGTTAAAACATGTCAGAGGACAATCAGATAAGTGTCTATTCACTCAAACATCTTCACAAAGTGTAATTCAGCCATACACTCAGTATTCAAAGCACAGATCATAGACTCAGAGCTCTTTTACGGTGAAACAGACCATTCGTTTCTCATGCATTCATTTAGGTCTGTTGTTTAGCCACTAAAATAATAAATTCTGGATTTTGACATCAAAGTAGCTGTTACTCTAATGTGACCAATTCATTGGTGAAAAACCATGACTTTAATAGTAATCTCTTGCTTTGTTCTTTCCACAGGAAAGGGATATGGCTCAGGAGACCAATCAGACCCAAGTGCTTTGTTCTAATGGTTGTGGGTTTTATGGGAATCCACGTAATAACGGCATGTGCTCGGTCTGCTACAAAGACTCCTTACAGCGACGGAACAACAGCGGCAGATCCAGTGATCCAGGTGAGTCACATGTCTTACAAAATAAGACATTTCCAACTGTTCCAACTCTGTTTTTCTTTTATGTAAAAATTCAATGGTATTTGGTCATATCAAGCAGTGGCGTCAATTCACCAAAAGAAAAATGACACCATCAAATTTTATTCCTCGACATGAGTCATATATATATATATATATATATATATATATATATATATATATATATATATATATATATATATATATATATATATATATATATATAATTTTATTTTTTTATTTTTTTTCAAATTGAAATGCATGAAATTTAAATTTATGCAGAGGTATAGCGATAGCGGAGGGAAAAAGAACAAAAATGCTGTTGACAACAGCACCACCCTTAAAATACGACAAGTGAGTATGTGGTGCGTCCATAGATGAATCGCATAAAGCTTTGATCATAACCCAGTAAATTAGACAGTTATAGATCACTGTTATAAGAATAAAGGACTTTCAAGTACTTCACACATCTTTTTACAGCACTTCAATTTAAATGTTATTTTTACTGTGATGACCAAAAACATTTTTTGTTAATTCTTCAAAGATTGTCCCCATTTGTAAAACTAAAAGTTTTACGATGTAGGAAGTTTTACGATGTATTTCACTTGGTGAAAAACAAACACTTTTATTTTAAAATAAAAAAAAACATTAAATTATTCACTAGCCAGTAGATTGCTGCAGAGGAGCATGTATCGACTCATTAGCCATTTCCACTCCCTAATATAGTTTTCTCCATATGTTTTGCTTTTGAATTTAGTTTTAGTCACTATCAAAACAGATGTTATAATGATGATTTTGTTACTTTTTTTGTACTGAAGTATGGCTTATATAATTGTCGGAAAAGTCAGTTCAAACAAAAATGTTTTCTCTTATTGCGAATTACATTGTGTTTCCGCTTTGTTGAGAGCTTTATGCCTGTGTAGAACTTTGTTAACTAGAGCCGAACATAAACTCATTCAGTATTTTGAGAGATACTGAGCAGATTCTCACTACCGGTAACTTAAACTCCTCTGATTGATCATTATTTTCAACAGAAACACCTGTGATTGGCTACAGTACTTAACACAGCAAAATCAGGTTTTAAATAGACGCATTTGCAGCGCCGTTGGTCTCGCGTGGCGGGAATATGACAACCAGATTCCGTTAATTTACTTGCTTTTGTTTTCTTAAACAATTCCACATTGTTACATGTAGTAATATAACTCTGTTAATCCTGCAATAAAAATATATTACTTTGCATTGACCTGCCCAGGTAGCCAAAGTATGGCAGCCGTAAAACCCTGCCATACCCAATTGATGCCCCTAATAGTTTTTGTAACATTACTTTTGATTAATTTAATGCATCCTTAAATAAAAGTTTTTGATCTAATTACTGACATGCAACAAAACATTTAGTCATTTGCATTGTTTATTATTTTGTGTGTGTGTGTGTGTGTTGTGCTGTGTAACAATGCCCACAATGAAATATCATTGGACCAAAATCCTGCTTATCACATCAAAAAGTTTTTGATAAGCTGTAATTTCATTATTCTCTACAGCATTTACCCTTCATTCAGGAATGCAAAAAATACCTGCTGCTGAAAACTTGTAAGTTGTTCCATCATGTCTGGTTGGGGACACGGTGTTATACTGAAACGTGTCTCAAAAAACAAACCCTCACTTGTTCTGTTAATTCATCAGCTTCTGCTGAATAAGGAGAAGTTAAATTGGAGGTGTTGACATTTTGGGTTTCCTCCCCTTTCATTGCCTCCAGTGTCTTCCAGCATAAGCAGTAAAGGAGAATCTATGACTGTACAATCGACGTCACAGCATGAACAAAACAGGTACAACCTCTTCCTCTTTACCACCCCTCCTAAATGTCTCATAGCAGTTGTGTAAGTCATTGCAATTGCATAGGATCGAGTAAAAGCTTGTTTTTGGTCTTATGTATCAGCAGATTCTGCTATGCCATTTATATAACAATAGATATATTTGTATGGTTATCAGTGGGCAGTTCTTTTGTGTTAAACTCAGGTATTACATAATGTGAAGCTGTTTTTGCACTGATGCCAGACTTGTTCATTAATGAAGTCTTTATTTTTTTTAAATTTTCCATCCATCAAGTTCCAATTTGATTGGCATATTTTCTCAATTTAATAAGTACCATTTATTTGTAATGTATTTAATTCAATGGATTATACACACATAGGTATCACAGCATGGTTATTAAAATATATATTTTCTCATTTAATGTCCAGCTTCGATTAAATACCACTCATACTGTGATATAAGGTTTTGGTCATAGCAGCTACTCCCACGTTTTACTCTTATGATGTCTTTTCACTTATATAACTTAATCTTTTCTAATCATCATCATCATCCTCCTCTCCAGTCAGTGTTTCTCAACACCAGCAGCAGCAGCAGTAGTTACACATAAAGATGGTGCTTCAGTAGGAGCTCACTCAGGCCTGAGAATGCCAGGTATGTTCCCTTTTTCACTTTGACCCATTTATTATGTCATCCACTGCTCAAAAACCAGACACTGGGCAGATTACCATGACACAGAAAGAGACGAAAGCTCTCCAAAAATCCACAGAAACGTCCAGACACCATCTTCCAAATACATCTGATTGTTTGCTTTGAGACCAGGCCAGAAAGTGCTCAAAGTTCACTTTTTTGTATTTGATTAGAAGCCCTGTTCTTGTTTTGAGCCACAGGCTCGTTTGTTAGTAAATTGGGTAGAGCTATTAATTAGAAAGATTGATGATGAAGTCATTAAATAACAGATGTTTACTCAAGACGAGAGTACATTGGTTTAGTCATTGTTTGATATTCTCTCAATAACAAATTTAACTTGGATCTAACAGCAAACTGTTAGACAAGTAGTTTATTTTACATATGGGCTGTCCACATTTGAAATTGTTCACCTTGTTAAGCTATTGAACTGAACTGAAACATTATTTTCTGAAGAGCTGCTTTACAGCTGAAATTGACTTGACTAACATTCTTACACACACACACACACACACACACACACACACACACTGAATTGGAAGTTCACTCACATTCACTTCTGTGTAGCAAAATAAAGGTTATTTATTTATAGGGGACATATCATGAAAATCTTTTTCCATGTTTAAGTGTTATAATCGTGTCCCTGGTGCATATGCCAACCCAGTAACTTTGTTTTGGCAAGCCTTTCTTTCCAAGCATGTGAAAAAACAAGCTGCTCAGATTTTGCTCCCCTTGTGACGTTGGAAGAGGATCTTATTATAATATTACCGCCACTTAATCTGCATGTTTCCGTCCACAGCGCCGCCATTTTGTTTTCGCAAACATAAAAGTTCTACCAGTTCTAACACCATGGCAAAAGTTTGAGCAAAGCATGCTAACTGTTCTGTTGTTGGCTGCACAGACGAGCACAGAACACTATTTAGAGTATCATTAGCTTGGATAGATTGCAAGTTGACCCTGGCTAAAAAATTAGCATTTCTGTCCGATATTTTGCAAAAAAATAAAAATAAATTAGACCATTTACAGCATTTGATAGCAATCATAAACGTTAGCCTTGTGTGAATGGCTCTGTTTGACAAAGAGGTATGATATGTATAGTGGGCATACATAAGATTAAAATGACGACACATGCTATTGAATGAGTTGAATGAACTCCACAGAAACTACATAAATTTATCCACTAACCATTCAGAAACGTCCAGTTTCATTCTAAAAGTTGTAACTTCTTCCTGAGTCTCTCCATCAGTGTCGACTCCGGTTTGAACAATGTAAGGCTGAACACCGTTACTGACAATCCTCATTTTGGCTGCGTGAGATTCTCCAGCTTTGTTGTTGTTGAACAACCGAAGCGCGAGCTGTTAAAGCTCCGCCCTCTTCTGGAAAGGGGGCCGGGAGCAGCAGCTCATTTGCATTTAAAGGGACACACACAAAAATTGAGTGTTTTTGCTCACACCCAAATAGGGCCAAATTTGACAAGCTATAATAAATGATCTATGGGGTATTTTGAGCTGAAACTTCACAGACACATTCTGGAGACACCAGAGACTTATATTACATCTTGTGAAAAGGGGAATAATAGGTCCCCTTTTAAAATAATTTTAGTACATCATGAATAAATATTGTGTGAAACAAAACAATTTAGATATACCAGAGCTTTATAACCCAGGGTTACATCTGTTCAGTGTGAAAAGTCTTTGAGGTTATGGACCCTTCATGTAGATGTTCTTTAGAAAAAATGACTGTGTGTTTGTTTGAATAGAAGAAGTATCATGCAGTAAACTGGAGAGAAATACTCAGGAATCCACCACAGAAAGGCTGCTTACAGCAGGTAGCTCTTCACTGGAGGATGGCACAACGAGAGGAAAGAGAAAGCTAGATGAAACTTCTGATCCCACAGAAACGGTGTCCAGTGAGTACAGAGTTCATATTTATCAGTTTGTTTAATGCTTGCCACAACTTCCTAGTTAGGAGAACACGTATTCCTTCAGCATGTTCTTATCAGAAATATCTGAGGAAAAGATTCAGACTCTAACCAAGAATGATGTTCAGAATATCATTGAGATTTTCTTTTTGTTAGCAGTATTTCTAAATCATTGCCTGTATTAAACTCTTAACAGCCTCAGAATTAGACGTCTCAGAGAAAACATCAGATGTGCCAGAGCAATCCAAACCCAAGAAAAACCGCTGCTTCACCTGCCGCAAGAAAGTGGGGCTCACTGGTATGCAAAACTATAAACTATACATCATTGATTTATATTAATACCATGGACTGTCTGAATACTCTATCCTGATTGGCTGGCAGGTGTGCATTAAAACTGTTTAATGCACAGGTAGTTCCAGTCAGTTTAATCAGCATTCTATATTAATGCGCTGCTTTCAGTGAAGCGCACACATACGTCATTCGTGCACAGAGATCAGGCTGCATGCACTAGGGCTTTAACTTTTTGACTACTTTTCAAATAAAAGACTTCCTGTATGAATTTTTGCTTAAAAACAATGAAAAAGGCCCTAATACCTCTGTTTTGTTTTGTTTTTTTAAAAAGGTCACCAGATAAAAAAAATAATTGGAACAACCATATAACAAAAACATTACTGCTTATGAGTAAGTAGCACTTCCTAAAATTTCTAGAACTGTTTAGAATTTTCTAGAACTGTCTAAATCTTGGCATACATATATATGAGAGAGAGCTTTATAAGCAAACATCTCAACTTGTTACTTTTTGATATTTGTTTCAGTAACAGTATATAATGTCGCACAAGATAAGTGAAATCTTGTTCTTGATCTTGTTCTATAAAAACAGTTTGAGAAAATTCCCGAAAGTTCTCAACAATCGTAGAACGTTCCAGAATGTTCTAAACAGTTCTAGAAAGTTTTAGGAAGTGCTGCTTAAGCAGTAACGTTTGTTATATGGTTGTTCCAATTTTGTATCTGTGGTGACCTTTTTTTTTTCACTTAGAGGAATTGGGGCCTTTTTCATTTGTTTTTAATCAAAAGTTCATCGTTTTATGATACAGGAAATCTTTTATTTGAAAAACAGTCAAATAGTTATAATCCTAGCTCGTGACATCAACTTGTGAATGCTGTCCTGCAATTTTTTATTAATTAAATAGCTTCGCTACTGAATCGCTACATTTATATTTCTCAGCAACAAGGGGCTAACATTGCTGTGTATGTTTTTGAAACTCGCAGCTTCACCGTTAGTAGAACGATACTGCAGAGACGCAGTTTAATCACAATCTCTTTCTAATTCGTTCATTCAAATCAAGGTAATCTCACTGCACTACTTTCTCTCTGATCTCTGTCTGATTCAAAGCAGGCAAAATACTAGATCTAATGAGCTGTAACTGATGAAAATAACAGTCATGTTTACAGTTTCGGGCAAATATCGTGCTGCAAACCAGTGTTGCCAAGTCCTTGGTTTTCCCGCGGAATTGGACTACTTTTACACTGTTGTCGCAGTTTGTTTTCATGTCCGCGGGTTGAAGCCACCTCAAATACCATATTTAATATGAATTGGAATGCGAATTTTACCAGGGGAACCCTGCCAAAAACAGATTTTACCCCCCAGAATGTGATTTTTTTTTTTTTTTTTTTTTTAACCAGGGTAACCCCCTTAAACACAATTGGGCTAGTTTTTAGTAGCAGTTGGGCAGGTTTTGTTTTGAACCTGACAACCCTGCTGCAAACATTAATAACAGCTTTAACTTATCAATTCTGGAAAATGACCATGGTATGAGAGGAATAATCCACAGCTAGCTGTGCATTAAACTATTTGAATGCTCTCTGCTTCGTGTCGGGGGGTCTTTACCTCCACAAAATTTAATGCACAGTTAGCCGTGGATTATCCCTTACATATGCACACACTGGCTTTGTTCTAAAACATTATGAGCTACCTAAATGCTTTGTTGAGATTTGTTGCATGTACAGTATATATTTTTTTTTCTGTATGAAGGTCTCTTAAGTTAATTTAACATTTGTTTCTATCCGACAGGTTTTGACTGCCGGTGTGGACAGCTGTTTTGCAGCATTCACCGATACTCAGATGTTCACAACTGTAGCTTTGATTACAAGGCTGATGCAGCTGAGAAAATAAGGAAAGAAAACCCACTTGTCGTTGGGGAGAAAATCAAGAAAATTTGAGCTGAAGACTGCAGAGATGTTGTTTTTTTGTTGTGGTTTTTTTTTTTTTTTCCCCTCTTTTCCCACAAACACCCTTAACAAGACCTTGAATTGTGCATGCTACAATGAAACATTTACGCAAATTTGTTTGGTCCCTTTATTTCATTTTACCTCTAAAATTTATTTACTTACAAAATACTGTGGTATGTAAACCACTTAATATTTATATAATTGCAGTAAAATAATTTGCATTAATAAATGGGTTTTAGTTCTCATATGTTGAGACAGCTTGGGTGGCTGTGCATTTCTGGTGATGAACAAAGCTTGCATGTTAAAAACATTGCCAGAATGTGTCTTCAATTTTTTATTTTAGTTTCTTTCAATAAGGATTGTAAGAAAGAATATGACATCATTTACTTAATATAAAATAGATATGTTTTATCAATTACTTGCTCCATCCTTGATTTAAAAAAATGAGGTTTATAAGTGATTACAAATTGTGTGTGACTGCGATCTCTGGTTTAACAGATTTTTTTGCACTTCATTACAGACTGTGATCTACATTTCTCCTATAGTTCATTTATTCGAGTGAATGAAAGTTGCGAGTGATATTATTTATGTTTGTGAATACACTGTGTTCATGTTCAATAAAGTTTTACACGTCACACTGTAGTAAGGGCTCTAGTGACTCAATTTAGCCTAGTATACGTACCTTGTTTTAATTACATTAAATTACAAACATCTGTGTACATTTTTAGTATTTAAAGTCATCATAAGACTGATGCTTAAACTGCTAAAGAAAACCTTGTCTCTGGTTTTACGCTGCAGTGGTTTGCACATTGAGTAATATTGCGATATGGTTTCAGACAGTAAGTTAAATAGAATCATTAATACACCTGTGATATCCTTAGTAGTAACAGTACATCTGTCAGTTGTAGATTATAAAATTAAACTGGAGCAGAAAACTGAAACATGACAAATTGTAAATGATCATTTTCACACTGTGCCTAACATTGGCTTGCATTTGTGAACTTTTCATAAGGTGCTAAAACATTTATATACAAAAATTTTGGGGGGGGCTTTCAGACAAATTTTGACATCAACGCTCCTCATACAAACCTCAAGAATGGTGACAATCAACAAAATATTCAGATAAACAGATCAGCTCTGAACATCACAAAACAAAGTTGAGAGTCAAAGCAAAACTGAATGAAAAGGAAAGAAATTGGGTGGACATCTAAACATTTGTTTGACTTCAGGTTCCAATGTCATTAAAAAACTCCAAAAACAGCATTAACAGCTTCACTTATTACAAACCAGATTGACTTTAATACTGTCATGTGTACAAAAGTATGATTTATTGACAGTAGTTTTGTTCTATGTCACCATTATGGTGGTCAGTGTTTCCTTTAGTTGGGCATTTTGACTCTTGATGTTTTAATGCTAGTTTTTCTCTGGCTGTTTTAAATGTTTATGGCAAGAGAAAATATGACCAGATGATGTCAGTTAAAGATAGAATCATCAAGAAGTGTTCTGATCAGCTGATTTCATCTAGACTGTGTTTTGATAAGAAAATCTGTATAATTTCAAGAACACACTAAACATTTTGAACTGCTGCTTCAGTTAGACACTCTCAAACATCAAGAATCAGCATATGAATTCCTACAATGGTGACATGCTTCATGCCGCAATGCATTCTGGGAGTCACTGATGAGTTATGATGCACCCAGAATGCATTGCAGCATGAAACATGTCACCATTATTGAGATTCATATGCTGATTCTTGGCATTTGTGTTTGTCTTAGTGAAGAGGTTTAAAACTTATTGTGCACATATATGTTTATATATATATATATATATATATATATGATGTGGAAGTTTCAAATTTCAATATTTTATTCAGATTACAACATAGATGACATATCAAATGTTTAAACTGAGAATGTATAATTTTTTCATGTTTAAAATGTATAATTTTAAGGGAAAAATAAGTTGATTTTAAATTTCATGGCATCAACACATCTCAAAAAAGTTGGGACAAGGCCATGTTTACCACTGTGTGGCATCTCCTCTTCTTTTTATAACAGTCTGCAAACGTCTGGGGACTGAGAAGACAAGTTGCTCAAGTTTAGGAATAGGAATGTTGTCCCATTCTTGTCTAATACAGGCTTCTAGTTGCTCAACTGTCTTAGGTCTTCTTTGTCGCATCTTCCTCTGATGCGCCAAATGTTTTCTATGGGTGAAAGATCTGGACTGCAGGCTGGCCATTTCAGTACCCGGATCCTTCTTCTACGCAGCCATGATGTTGTAATGATGCAATATGTGGTCTTTCATGTTGGAAAATACAGGGTCTTCCCTGAAAGAGACGACGTCTGGATGGGAGCATATGTTGTTCTAGAACGTGGATATACCTTTCAGCATTGATGGTGCCTTTCCAGATGTGTAAGCTGCCCATGCCACACGCACTCATGCAACCCCATACCATCAGAGATGCAGGCTTCTGAACTGAGCGCTGATAACAACTTGGGTTGTCCTTGTCCTCTTTAGTCCGGATGACATGGCGTCCCAGAACTTCAAATTTTGATTCGTCTGACCACAGAACAGTTTTCCACTTTGCCACAGTCCATTTTAACTGATATTTGGCCTAGAGAAAATGCCTGCACTTCTGGATCATGTTTAGATATGGATTCTTTTTTGACCTATAGAGTTTTAGCCGGCAACGGCGAATGGCACGGTGGATTGTGTTCACAACAATCTTTTCTGGAAGTATTCCTGAGCCCATGTTGTGATTTCCATTACAGTAGCATTCCTGTATGTGATGCAGTGCCGTCTAAGGGCCCGATGATCCAGTATGGTTTTCCGGCCTTGACCCTTACGCACAGAGATTGTTCCAGATTCTCTGAATCTTTGGATGATATTATCAAACTCTTTGCAATTTTTCTCTGAGAAACTCCTTTCTGATATTTCTCCACTATTTTTCGCTGCAGCATTGGGGGAATTGATGATCCTCTGCCCATCTTGACTTCTGAGAGACACTGCCACTCTGAGAGGCACTTTTTATACCCAATCATGTTGCCAATTGACCTAATAAGTTGCAAATTGGTTCTCCAGCTGTTCCTTATATGTACATTTAACTTTTCTGGCCTCTTATTGCTACCTGTCCCAACTTTTTTGGAATGTGTAGCTCTCATGAAATCCAAAATGAGCCAATATTTGGCATGACATTTCAAAATGTCACACTTTCAACATTTGATATGTTATCTATATTCTATTGTGAATAAAATATAAGTCTATGAGATTTGTAAATTATTGCATTCCTTTTTTATTCCTAATTTGTACAGTGTCCCAACTTTTTTTGGAATCGGGTTTGTGTGTATATGTATATATATTAGATCTTCTGATTAAATTGCTGCTCGATCTCATACTGTAGAGTCCCAGGATTTTTATGATCATGTAAAATTGATTAATATCTTTATTATCCTCAAGTAGCCAACATTCATAAAATTTTCTCTTGCTGTTCTTGTCATAAAAGTTACAGCAGTCAGAGAAAAACTGGTAACACTTTACTTGAAGGGGTGTGCATAAGACTGACATGACACCTTCATAATCATGACATGACACGTGTCATGAATATGAAGGAGGGTTTATGACAACTGTCATTCAATGTCATTTGCTTAATTATGTCATTTTTAATGCAAAGATGACATTGTTTGTGATGTCTTTGTTTCGACAACTTGACATAAACCAAGACATCATAACCTGTCATAAACATGACATAGAAGATTAATTATCAAACTTAAAAAACTACTTAGCTTTATGGGTTAACATTACATTACATTATTTTGGTAACACTTCAGTATAGGGAACACACATATAAACGATTAACTATGACTTTTCCTTCAATAAACTCCTAATTTACTGCTTATTATAGTTAATTATTAAGTTTAGGTATTGGGTAGGATTAATAATGTACAATAAGATCATGCAGAATAAGGCATTAATATGTGCTTTATAAGTACTAATAAATAGCCAATATTTTAGCCATATGAATGCTAATAGTAATAAACAATTTGTTAAATGACCCTAAAATAAAGTGCTACCATTGTTTTATAACAGTGTCATCTTTTTTACGAAATTTGAAATTGTCTATTATCTGACCTTCTGTTAGAGGAAACTTAAAAAAACAAAAAACAAAAAAACAATGAAATGAAAAATATTCATGACGCTGTTATAAAATTATTTGTCAGAGTATTGTCACTTAATGACATTTTAATGACAAGTTCAATTTGTACCACTGTAGCTGAGTTTAAGATACATATTCATGACACTATTATAACGGCCTCACGACAGCCAATGTCAAAACCAACCACATGACAGTTTAACGTAATGTTAACCCATAAAGCTAAATGATGTCAAGTTGTCATGACAAAGACACTGAAAGGTTATGATGTATTGGTTTATGTCAAGTTGTCGTAACAAAGACATCTCAAACAATGTCATCTTTGCATTAAAAATGACATAATTGAGTGAATGACACTTAATGACAGTTGTCATAAACATTCATAAAACCTCCTTCATATTCATGACATCTGTCAGGTCATAATTATGAAGGTGTCATGTCAGTCTAATGCACACACCTTCAAGTAAAGTGTTACCGAGAAACTTAACATTAAAAAGTTAAGAGTCAAACGGCCCAACTAAATCAAACACCGGTCACCATAATGGTGACCAAACCAAACTATTACTTTCAAACAAACTTCAACATCTAAACCTCTTTTAATCTCAATAAGAACTTATGTATATAATAAAAATAAAGTCAATCTTGTTTGTAATAATTGAAACTGCTAATGCTGTTTTTGGAGCTGTTTAATGGCAATGGAGCTTGACTTCAACCCAGTTTTCACTTTCAACCAAATTTGACATCTGATCGACATTGGAGTCCAGTGCCTGCTCAGAAAATTCCCTCTAAATCTTTATAAGAATGTTACGGGATAATGCTCTATCAGTGTTATCCCTAAACATGTTTAGAATGTTATCCTATACCTTTTAGGAGAACATTCTGGTAACAAAAATAAAACTAGCCACTGATAACATTACAAGAACATAACATTCTTAGAACAATAACATTTCTAGCTGGGGTGACCTCACATTGCGGCCATAGTATGAGCACACAGTGAGTGCCCTGTGAGGTTACACTTTTATACTTTTATATCACTGTGACCTTACATTGCTCACATTGTGACCACATGTTAGATCACTTTAAGTTCAAATTGTTGACTGAAGCAGTAACACTGGCAACAAATGAACAAAAAGGCAAGTGCACTTTAATGCCAGAACTATATATTTTCATATATTAAGAATTAAAAATAATAAATAAGCCTAATAGTAGCCTAATATAAAAAATAATTAATTAAATCCATTATAAATATAAAGTATTCGTTTGAATTTTTTTTTTTTTGAAATAATGCAAATTGGAAGCATTAACAAACGAAGACCATCGATTCCAAACTCTGATAGTTACATATTATTCATCAATCTATTTGGACTCTTAGGGCCAAACAATGTAATATATTTAAGAGGAAATAAACAATTAAACATTTGTTGATGTACACATTAATATAAAAGTGAGACTCAAAGTAGTCACAAAACTTACGATGTTCCAGGAAATCCCATACAAATGATAAATTCTTCCAGCTATCGCTGCATACAAATAAAAAGCAGAGTATTCAGAAATTTCAATAAACAACTTTCAATGGTTATTATTATAAAAACAATTTAGAGTTTAAATTGTTTTAAACTTTTTATAAACAAGTCACAAAGCCCCCCCCCCCCCAAAAAAAACAAACAAACAAACAAACAAACAAAAATTTAGTTTAAATATGTCTGAAAATGTTGATAGAGAATGTATGAATGTGGATGGTAAAATGTATTACGGTATTTAAAAATACATTTAATGTTCAGCAATACATTTGTAGTTTGGCAAGCGTCCAATTTGCATGATTATAAAAGATTTGAATTACAGTTAAGGAAGCAAGAACATAATATTTGCATTCTTTGATGTTGTTTTTCCACAATGTATACAATGTTCTCCTGAAAAGCATATTATGCCTTTTTCATATTCTCAGGAGTATAAGTAGCACTAGTAAAACATTTACCAATAAATGATCAGAGAAATGTCACTATGTTCCCTCTGTGTTTGGCCACTTAATGAAGAACTTCTGGGCTGAAGTGAGCAAAACAAATGAGAAATTAATTAATTCTATATATTAACACAAAGTAAGTGAAAGGAAGGGAGATTCACAGAAGAGACAGAAATGAGCATAAATGAGAGAAGTCAGAGAGTTCATCTCATGGCTCTTGGGCGCCATCTGGTGGTCAGCAGTGATGAAACAACCTCATATCCTGATATCAACAGTCTTGTTACAAAACTCATAGCCTGCGTCTCAATGTGCATTCTATCCATCCTAAATAGTGTGTGACAATAGCAATATGCAATACTATTTAGGGCGGATAGGGTGGATAGTATGCACATCGGGATGCAGGGACAGTTTTCAGTCACATGACTGCCGTGGAGGCCTAATGGGTAAAACAGCCACAAGGCTGCAGCACAAGCCTGTCAATTTTCCATCTCAAAAACAAAAATATGTGAACAGCATCGGCCAATACTGAGTCGCCGTTCTGATGTAGAACCTGGAAGTGCTGCAAAGTAAAAAGCATAGGAAAATGACAGGGAAGATAAGAAATTGTTGAATAAAGTCGTTATTTTTTCTTATAAAGTCGTTATTTTTCTTATGAATAATCCATTTGTTTGTGAATTGGGCTACATTAAAAGGTTAGTTCACCCATAAATGAAAATTATGTCATTAATTACTCACCCTCATGTCGTTCTACACCCGAAAGACCTTCATTCATCTTCAGAACTCAAATTAAAGGTGCCCTAGAATTGAAAATGGAATTTACCTTGGCAGAGTTGAATAAGAGTTCTGTAGATGGAAATGATATACCATGAGCTTCAAACACCATATGTAAAGCTTGTGCATGAAAAACACCATGGAAAAACAGGTGAATCTTAACATAACACAGACTGTGACGCAACAGTCGGGATCATTAATATGTACACCCCAAATTTGCATATACCAGCCCATGTTCAAGGCAAGGCAGTTTTACCGTCTGGAGCTGCATAGCCGAATCATCAGACGTTCTGCAGGTATTGTGAAGCATGCAAGCAATGACAATAGCGAAAATGGCAGAAGGATGCATAATAACTGTTCATGATCCATGATATCATGATATATTTAGTGATATTTGTAAATTGTCTTTCTAAATGTTTCGTTAGCATGTTGCTAATGTACTGTTAAATGTGGTTAAAGTTACCATATTTATGTTTCATCATGTTTCTTACTGTATTCATGGAGCCATGTTGTTATTTTAATTTTTAACCCAAAAACGCTTGTAGTCTGTATAATTCATAAAAGCATCTGCATTATTTTTTTATTTAACGCATCTGCATTCTTATCGAGTCTCTCCAACAGTGTGTAGCTTTAGCCACGTTAGCCGTGCAGCACACTATCAAACTATTCAGAATTGAATGTTAGCAAACATCCACAAAATTCATGCCATACTTATGTGATCTGATATGCTGCATCACGAACAGTTTGTAAAGATCCATGTTGAGAGTTATATTGTGAACTTCAGTATTGTTTA
Organism: Chanodichthys erythropterus; assembly: GCF_024489055.1. Taxonomy (NCBI): domain Eukaryota; kingdom Metazoa; phylum Chordata; class Actinopteri; order Cypriniformes; family Xenocyprididae; genus Chanodichthys; species Chanodichthys erythropterus. Next base: position 7,548,059 of record NC_090231.1, on the reverse strand, counting down.
TGCAACGTTTATTGTAGTCGTGAGCTTGGGGGCAGGAATGCCACCCCAAAATAGGCAGTTAATAAAAAATCTGTGGGGTATTTTGAGCTGAAACTTCACAGACACATTCTGGGGACACCAGAGACGTATATTACATCTTGTAAAATGTCAATTCTAGGGCACCTTTAAGATATTTTTGATGAAATCTGATGGCGATTTCAAAACACTGCTACATAAAGCTTCGAAGCGTTACGAATCTTTTGTTTCGAATCAGTGGTTTGGAGCGTGTATCAAAGTGTGTGCTAAAGTCACGCCCCCCAGTGGTGAACCATTGGAATTTCGAAACACCTCTGACGTAACAAAGCCTTGTTTAATGAAATCATGTGACTATTGCAGTTTGAGATACGCTCCGAACCACTGATTCGAAACAAAAGATTTGTAAAGCTTCGAAGCTTCATGAAGCAGAGTTTTGAAATTGTTTTGAAATCAATTGAAAAAAAAAGTTTTGTTTTTTGGCACACAAAAAGTATTCTCGTCACTTCATAACATTAATGATGAACCACTGCAGTCACATGAACTGCTTTAAATATGTCTTTAGTAGCTTTTTGGGTGTGTTAATTATCTTGCTGGCAATGCAGGCCTCACTGAGCCACTGGATTTTCTCAAAAATATCTTAATTTGTGTTCTGAAGATGAATGAAGGTCTTACGGGTGTGGAACAACATGAGGGTGAGTAATAAATGACAGAATTTTTGGGTGAACTAACTATTTAACAAATAGATCCGCTGGCGATTGTCCTGTAGTGCAGTTTGGAGTAGTGAAATACTGCTTTAGACCATAACAGTCCAAAATTGGGGTGCTATTGCAAGGGTGTCATTTCCATGTTTTATAGGTCATAGCATTTTGGTGGTTTACAAATTCTGGATGAGCGATGTGGACTCTGAGGCACCCCTGTAACCCCTCCACTCTCCTCTTGAGAAGGCTTAAGAACTGCTCCTCTTCTGGTGCACAGGGTTGAATCAGATTGCCAGTCCCTGAGCAGTCCGTCTCTTTAACAAGCTCATCCACCACAACCCATAGTCTCGACTGATCCCTGAATGTTGAAAGATACTGGTCCTTTTTGCTTTATTGTCACTCATGAAACCTATTTGTTCCCTCCTCCTGTGGTGTTGCACTTCATCCTTGGTCATGACAGAACTTTTGCAGGAAAAGAGAGATCTTATCTTCCAAGTCCATTGTCAAGTGTGCATATTTCTTTATTCCACTTTCAAATGTCTGCACATACCCTTCTGCAAGGCCTTTGGTAGCAGGATGACCTGGGAATGCCATTTTGTGCTCTGGCGGTCTGTATGCCACAAACAGCCTCCTCAGTCTTGCGATGATAGCTTGTAAAGTGAGGTAAGGCATTCTAAACACCTTCAGCCACTTAAAATATGCATCCACAATCATACATATGTGTTCTAGAAAAGGACAAGCAAAGTCCATGCAGTCTTTTCCAGCTTTGACCAGCAAATTTGCAAGGGTGTAAAGGAACCTGACGTGTTGTTCAATCTGGCACGACTCAGGCTCTGCTAACCTACTCCAGATCAACATTCACTTTAGACCACCTCACATACTTGCAGGAAAGAGCTTTCATCTTTACGATCCCTTGATGACCTTCATGCAGTTCTTTCAGCAAAATGTTTTCTCAGTCTATCCCCCAGAGCACACATCCTCTCTCTGTAGACAATTCATGTCTGCTAGAGTGGTAAGCTTTCAAACTTTCATTCACATCCATCGGCCAATTTTCCATGACATACTTCAGAACTTTGGACAACAACTTGTCTCCGGTCTCGAGTCCTATGGAAGAGCTCCGGAGCTTTTATTATGCTTATATGCTTATTATTTTAGATTAAATTTACGTTTAAAGGGTTATTTCACCCAAAAATGAGATTTATATCATTAGTTACTCACCCTCATGTCGTTCCACACCTGTAAGACCTTCGTTTATCTTCGAAACACAAATTAAGATATTTTTGATGAAATCTGAGGGTATCTGATCCACACATAGGCAGTACCGTCATTACACCTTTTGAAGGTAGTAAAAACATGTCAATGTTAAAATAGTCTACATGAATACAGTGGTTCAACATTAATGTCATGAAGCGACGAGAATACTTTTTGTGCGCAAAAACAAAAATAAGGACTTCCGAATGCTGGCTCATTATTGGCCGGACCCTATGTCAGCATCACATGTAAGCATTGTGCTGCTCACGTGTTCAGCTTCGGCTAATACCGAGTTGGCGTTCGGACGTAACTCAGTGCAAGGAAGCCTGCACTGAGTTCACTACGTATGACAACGGTTGAAATTGTTCAATAAAGTCGTTATTTTTGTTTTGTTTTTGTGCACAAAAAGTATTCTCGTCGCTTCATAACATTAAGGTTGAACCACTGTAGTCATGTTGACTATTTTAACCATGTTTTTAACTCCCTTTCTGGAAGTCAAAAGGTGCAATGATGTTGCTGCATATGTGTGGATCAGAATCACTCAGATTTCATCAAAAATATCTTAATTTGTGTTCCAAAGATGAAGGAAGGTCTTATGGGTGTGGAACGACATGAGGGTGAGTAATAAATGACATGAAATTTTTTGGGGTGAACTAACCCTTCTTCCGTGAACTTTGTAACAGTTACGTTGGATCACATACATTCAAATTATTTTATTTCATTCAAGTGCTAAGTGAATTACAACTCATACAGGTCCCTTTATTTGACAATTAAAATTTTGGGGTAACAAAGCGCTGTTTTACTTGGTCAAAACTGTCATACTAAAAATACATTTGAGTGTGTTGAAAATTATGCTAAAGTTACATTGTTTGTTAGCTCTGTGTCTGGTTTGAGACATTTGTTGCACACTGCAGTAAGCTAAATCAATTTTAGAATATCATATTAATAAAAGCTGGATGACTTGTATTGCTAAACTGCATGCAGTTCATTTTATAATATATTGTATGGAAGAGAAAATGCTGTATTATTGTTACTACAAATAAAGATCTTTCTCATTATACTATGTTAGTAGCAAAATAGCATTGTCTCTGAGGCACTCGCTATAAATAAAGTATACGCGTGAGACATCATTGCTGTTGTCAGAGTGCGTTCAGACCTCACTAACCGAGTGCTGAACGCAGTTGGACATAGTGGTGTATTAGAGGTAAAATACTGTTCGGTTTCTCGTACAAACCGATCGTTTCGTGTCTTAGGACATCAATGTGCTGTCACGAGCCGCAGGGTTTAATTTGGACTTGACTATGCAAGTTTTATTTACTGTTATAGCAGAAGTTCCCATCCACTCACATTATTTGACTGACAGACGGCAACGGTTGGAGTTTAAAATCATCATTTGTGTTCTACTGAAATAAAGTCACCTACATCTTGGATGCGCTGGGGATAAGCAGATAAACATCAAATTTTCATTTTTGGGTGAACTATCCCTTTAAGTCGATAAAAGTATCCAAACAGTTGCTCACCTGTCTAATAAAACACATAATATATTAAAGCGTGTCCATAGTTTCTACGGAAGTGAAACTGGAAATCGAGGATAATGTGCACAATGACACGGGCCATTACACACTAGAGATTTCTCTGGATTTAAACATTGTTGGAAACATTTAGCATAATATAAGTACACAAATCAACAAAATATATAACATTGTTCTGGTGGTTTTGGCTATTTTAATAAAAAATCCTTACATATTATGCCTTTAAAGCTACCATCTAGTACCCAGAAATTTAAAATACTATGAATTAACAGGAGACTAAAATGTTACCAAGCTTGTCTAGTTTTGAATAAACACTAAAAGCAGGGATGAAAATGAACTTGATACTATGATTAAATGAATGTCATTATTTTCAGATCTACAGGGAGTCACCTGCATTGATTTCTCATTGTAAGCAGTCATTGCCCACTAAAGAAAAGATCTAGTTTTGCCAGACCAGCTTGAAGGTAACTCAGAGCGTCTTTGTTTGCTTCCTCAGCTTCAGCGTTTCTCTTCATTTCCTCCAGCTCTCTGACCCAGTTCACTTTCCCAGCCTCCTTCACTCTGGGAATGAAGAAGTCGAGATGCTGAAGAGTGAACGCCGAGTCTGGCTTTAATGCGATCTGAGACAGATGCCTGATGGTCCTGTAAGCGTTAAACAGAAGAATTGACTTTTGGTCCTCGATCTCTTGGAGATCTTTGTCAAGTCTGTCATTTATAGCCGAAAACGTCTTGGACTCTTCTTGAGCTTTTTCGTATTCTTTCATCAGTTGGTCAAACTGTATCTTTATGTTTGAGTTTCTGATGACATATTTCTTGTTTTCTTTGATATGTTTGCTGTGGTGACAGTTCCCTGTGCACACGGTGCAGTAGCCGTTTTTCATGACTTCACATCTGCTGGGATTAGAAGCCCACCAGCAGCCAAACTCATGGCAGTTTTCCTCACAGATGGTGCAGGTCGTTGCCTTCCTGTCCTTCCATGATGCACTTTCAATGGGCACCTTCACTTTCACAGTCTTTTTTAATGTAACGGTAAAGTTTTTACACTGTTCAACCTTCTCCTTGTTGAGCATCATTGCCTCCTGAATCTGAAGTTTTTCAGCCTTTTTCAGCTCCATCTCTTGAATTCTCAGCTGTAAGTTGCAGATGGATGCTTCAAATTGAATGCGCTCAATCAGGACATCTGAAGTCAACTCCAAACTTTTTCTGTTCATCTCATTCACAGACTGAAAGAATTTCTTCATGCCTTTCATGCTTTCTTCCCATGCGCTTCTTTGAGCAAGCATGTAAGGTTCTTCACTGTGACGCTCATCAGCCTGCCGATTGTTGAATAAGAAATAAACAGGCTGGCCTGCGTTGTCTCGTCTGCAGGGGATTTTAGCTTTATTAATGGCACCGAGGATGTTTTTGGGTGGCATACCATCAGAGTATGTGATTAAAAACACAATGTTGTTCACAATGTCTTTTCCAAATAAAGACAGAATGGAACTGATAACGTAATGCTGTCTGTCTGAGAGACGATACTTAGACGCTTGAGTTACAAAACACACGGCGTCGACTTTACGAACTCCATCATTGCTCTGAAACAGAACAGATAAATTCGCAGCAACTTCCAGATCCTTTTCCAGTCCTCTAGTGTCTCCGTATCCTGGAGTATCAATGATTGTGAGAGATACAGATTTCTCTACAGGAAAGACCTCATACAAGGTGATTTCAGAGGTTTGTGATTCTGATTGGTCTCCGGCTTCCTCTTCTGTGATTTCGTACCATTTTTCATCTTCAAACTTCACCTGAAGTAAGTAGTTGACCATGGTGTTAACGAGAGTCGTCTTACCAACGCCGGTCTCTCCCACCAGCAGAATAATTTTGTTTTGTTTCTTGGTGTCTCTTATCCCATATGTCCATTTTCTGACTTTTCCATTATCATCAAGTATTCTTCTCTCAGTATATAGCCGGTATTTTTTTGGAGGACCTTGATGAATCAGAATTGGTCTGCGTGGAGGAAGACTTGGCTGTCTGTAAAATAAAGATGGAGCCAAGTGTCAGAAATTGCGTGTTCAAACACCCATCAAAATGCAGACATTTTGTGTTAAATGCATGAATAATAATTTAAAGAAACAATATTTTACTCCAATTACAGTTGACATTTAAAACATTCATATTTACCTTGAGGTCAGCAGTCCACAAATGGCAAAAAAAAAAAAAAAAAAAGAGCACAGCGTCACTTTGCGCTGATTTAAAAGTTGAACTTCTTTGAAATTTGAATTTAAAAATATGGCACTCATTGCAAGATGCTGAAAAACATTTCAAAAGCAGTGTGACAACAACAAAAAAACGCAATTTGTTTGAATTGGCCATTCACACAGAATACGTTTTTGCAGTTAAAACTGACAGATGCTGGTCAGTGGAATGAAAAAAGACAAGGAGACGCATTTTTAAAACTTATTTTAAAGGTGCAATATGTAAGAATTTTGCAGTAAAATATCCAAAAACCACTAGGCCAGTGTTATATATTTTGTTCACTTGAGTACTTACAATATCCCAAATGTTTGCAACTATTTGTAAATCATGAGAAAATTGCAATTTTAACCAAGGCTCCGGGACGTGTGAGGAGTCGCCTGTCAATCGCGTCATACCGCGTTACCCCTCGGTTTCTGGTTTTATTTTGTAGAAACCATGGAAACACCAAAGACGCTTTAATATATTACATGTTTTAATAGACAAGGGAATAACTTTTGATATATTTATAGACAGAAAAACTAATTATTGTTATATAGCTCAACACGTTTAGTTTAAATCTTATTTTCTAGATTTTTTGCGAGTACCATGCTTTACCATGCCTCAGAGAAAAACACTATTTTGTGAAGTAGCTAACATAGCATAATCAGACGCAGCTTTATTTTAAGTAACAGTATTACAGCATTTTCTCCATCATACAATATGTTTTAAAATGAATTTCATGCCATTTATCAACACAAGCATCCAGCATTTAATATGATATCCTGAAATCAATCTATCTTACTGCAGTGTGTAACAGAGTCTCACAGCAGCTGCAGAGCGAACGCTCAGAGTAACGTTATAACATTTTCAACACACTCAAATGTATCTAATATGATAAACAGAGCTGTGTTACCTCATACTCATGACCGGAAAAGCGGAAGCGGCGCCGGCGACTGTGGCATAATAAAAGTCCCGTTGCTCGTGAGGCGTGTGTTACGCAATCGTTCCAGCTCCTCGTTCAGCTCCACAACACTCGCTCCTGCTCTGCTTCATACTACAGTAACATTAATATACAGTAACATTAATAATCCATGAACATGATTTCTTCCCGAGTCCTATCCCGATTATTTTCCACCGGCTGTGAGGTGAAGACCACATGTCCCAAGATTCTGCACTCAAACTTGGCGTCATCAAGCTACGCCTTTGTTTTGAATAGGCCTCTAGGACAGATAATTCTACATATTGCACCTTTAACTTGAGAACCACTTTTTATTTTGTTTTGTTTTTTCAATGCAGCATCATGCGCAAGACTCTGTAAAAGACTCCGCGAGCATAACGGTCACATTCATCTAGAATGTTTGCATAGGAAAAACAATGAAAAAACAATGTAGTGGATTGTAAAAATGTGTTCTGTGTGAACATCCGCTGTATAATCAAGCCCCCACTGCATATCATCATGAAATGGACTGATACTGGGAGAATGATGTAAAAGTCATATATTAAAATCTATATTATTAACCTGCAGTATTATCATTAACATAAACTTAATCAAACCAATATGCCCCCTTGAATGCCTTGTCGACATGACAAGATCCTCAGCAAATATCACAAGAACCAGACAGGTCCTCTGCACAGATCCTATGGCCAGCTTTGGATCCATACTGGCGGGATGAATCCTAAATCATAATAACACCTTGTTCGTTTGTTGGCAGAGGAGGACTGGTCCCCCAAGAGCCTGGTTTCTCCCAAGGTTTTTTCTCCATTCGGTCACCTGATGGAGTTTGGGTCCCTTCCCACTGTCTACTTTGGCTTGCTTGGTTGGGGACACTTAATATTCTGGAATATTATTGATCTGACTGTACTGACACTTTTGTTTGAGAACAGAACTGAGCTGGATGATATTGATTTTTCAGAACTGCTTTTTAGATTAAATTAACTAATTTAATAATTGATGATCTTTACAGCGGAAATGATGATCTTTATGATCTTTACAACAATGATCTTTTCTGCACTTCTGTAGGTACGTCAGTAGTGATTATCCCATTAGTACCACCCAAACAACTATGAAAAAAAGACTCCCTGCAATGTTCTGGGAAGGCTAATCTTTGGTTACTAAAAAATAACCTACAGAGAATGTTCCTAAAACTTACATAAAATACATAAATAAGCATATGTGACCATTAGGGTAATATTCTGTGTTTGCTGGGTAGACAAACATAATTCATTATCTTTAATTTGATTTTTAAAAAGTAAATAATTTAACCTCCTGTAAAAGCATGTGAATTTCAACTCACCTGGAATTCATGGTGATCGTTCGACTAAATGTGTCCAGTTTACAGATGAATTTCACTGTCACTCTTCAGTCTGATTACAACAAAACAATTTATTAGTTACATCAGAGTATGATGGTTTGTCATTGTAAAAATGTATTACATGTTAAAATGCCCAACTTTACAGCAGAAAAAAAATATGTTTACAGCCTGGTACAAAAAATGGTTTTGGTCTATATAGTTATATAGCAAATTTAGATTTTTTTTTATAACTCATCAATTTAAATGATATTAAGCCTTAAGCTAGTAGCCTATTCTTGTAAAAGGGGAAGACTTTCTTCTGGGGACCTGTTTTAGTTAGTGAAGGTGTTAGGTGCACTGCAACTAAAGAAAACACATGCAAATAGAAATAACTCCAACAAAGGAAGAAAAGATCTTCATCAGTTTGACAATACATGTAAAAGAGATACTCACAACACAACCAAATACAGAAAGTGCTGCAAATAGCACGGAACACAACGGAAATGTTTTAAGGGATCCCCAACAACTGAGGAACCTGGTTAGGACAAGCTTTTTGTTCAGTGTCTACTCATCAGTAGTGTTTTCAATGACCTGAAAGGTGAGTTTTTTGTTTATTTTAACATCCTAATCATATGTGCGTTGTGAGTATTTGCAGCACGTGTTGTCAAACTGATGATGTTTTTTTTTTTAAATTTGAGAACCAACAGCAACAATCATGTGCTTTTTTATTTTATTTATTTATTTATTTATTTTACAAATCATTATAGCTATTTTAAGAATCTTCAGAAAAGTGCTGAAGGTGCATTTGAAGGTGCCCAGCCAACATGAAATCATATTCATCCTTAGAGATATCTCACTCATGTACAGAAGCGTTTTTTATATTTGATGAAAGCAACCTTTGTACTCATTATAGGGTGTGTGTGTGGCTTTTGGTTGCGTTACAGATAAGACTACAAAGGTTCTGGAACTTTGATCCACTTGGTAAAATACGTTGAGTGCTTTGCAAACAGAAGTTTAATTTCTGGTGCACTGCAAAACAAATCTTATTTTCAACCAGTATTTATTTTATTTTTTCAGTTAAAATATCTAATGATTTTTATAAAATATATTATTATTATTATACAACAAAAAGTTTCATTAGAAACTTTAATTCATTAGCACAACTATTTCTAAACGGCCAGTAATGACAGATGGTGTAGTAAAGATTTCTTCCAGCGGGTGCTAATTGGGCCACTAACCATCTAAACTTTACCCATCGACAGCAACTGCAGAAGCTAACCTTACCTTGATGAAGTCAGACTGAAGTCAGTTAGTTCACCCAAAAATGAAAATTCATTAATTACTCACCCTCATGTCGTTCCACACCCGTAAGACCTTCGTTCATCTTCAGAACACAAATTAAGATATTTTTCATAAAATCCAATGGCTCAGTAAAGGCCTGCATTGCCAGTAAGATAATTAACACTTTCAGTGCCCAGAAAGCTACTAAAGACATATTTAAAACAATTCATGTGACTACAGTGGTTCAACCTTAATGTTATGAAGCGACGAGAATACTTTTTGCGCACCAAAAAAACCTAAATAACCACTTTATTCAGCAATATCTAGTGATGGTCGATTTCAAAACACTGCTTCATGAAGCTTCGAAGCTTTACGAATCTTTTGTTTCGAATCAGTGGTTGGGAGCGTGTATCAAACTGCCAAAGTCATACCCCCCCCAATGGTGAACCATTGAAATTTCAAAACACTTGTGACGTAACGAAGCCTTGTTAACCGAAATCACATGACTTTGGCAGTTTGATACACGCTCCGAACCACTGATTCGAAACAAAAGATTCATTAAGCTTCGAAGCTTCATGAAGCAGTGTTTTGAAATCGCCCATCACTAGATATTGCTGAATAAAGTCATTATTTTGTTTTTTTTGGGCGCACAAAAAGTATTCTCGTCGCTTCATAACATTAAGGTTGAACCACTGTAGTCACATGAACTGTTTTAAATATGTTTTTAGTAGCTTTCTGGGCATCTGAAAGTGTTAATTATCTTGCTGTTAATGGAGGCCTCACTGAGCCATCAGATTTTATCAAAAAAATCTTAATTTGTGTTGCGAAGATGAACAAAGGTCTTACAGGTGTGCAACAACATGAGGGTTAGTTTTCATTTTTGGGTGAACCCTTTAACCCTTTGATAATATTTATACCGACCATTTTATAACACATCTCTCCAGGATAAAAATGTTAAGAAAATAAAATGATAAATTGTAGTAAAATAAAATTCTACCATTTTCTCTTCTCCACTGTCTAGTGACTATTCTGAAAGAAAACGCAACGGACGCCTACTGTTGCTATCGTTACACACTCAACTTTAATGCATAATTGAAAGCTAAACCGCGCATTCTTATTTCAGTGTTATTTAAGCAGTTTGCATCGTACATTCATCAGTTCAAGTCAATTTGGTGCTTTTTCACTACATGGGACTACTCGGCTCGCTTCACTTTAGGTTTCCTTTTCCACTGCAGAGAACAGGAGAACAGAGGCTGCTTTTTTTAATAGATGTCAATGGATGAGAGGCTTCACTATGCTGATTAAACAGCTTTTGTGAGGAAATAGCTAATCATTTAATTAATCAACAGCCTGTTCGCTAATCTTCAGCATGTTTTACACTAAACAATACTTTTGTTGGGAACTATATATAAATTTTAGCTTGATAAAAATTTATTTTTTTAAGAGAAGACAGACTAGGGAATGTTGCGACAGGTAGGATTCATTTACGGCATTACCAACAGCAAATGTGCGCATTACCACTTAACAGATAGAACAATAGATGTTGTCCAAAAGCCACTGAAAGGCAAGCCTGCAACCTTTAGCCAAAAAAGCACTAATGCTAACGCTCCGGCTGTGGCGGTACGCAGGGAAGGAGTTTTGAACGGCGGGCACTGATGTCACTGCCATTACACAATAGGCTGAGAGGTGCCGCACGTGATTAAGTTAGCCGTCACGCTTTCTCCAATGGTAAGAGATACAGACCCTCTCATCTTCCTATAATATACAATCTCTGGGAGAAACTGCAACGTGCAATATGGTGGAATACATCCTGCCTTCTAAGTAAAAGAGCCAATCGCTGATTGATAAAGTCATTGTGTCACTGTAGCTGCCGTTAGAAGCTCTGGTTCCCATAGAAACCTTGAGACTCGCACATAGGACTGCACATGTGCATTGGCTCGTCTAGCCTGAAAAATAAGCTTTTTTAAAGCCATGGTTAGCGATCTCTAGAAGACATGCCGTTAGTTCCTGGTTCCTGTTCTTCTTTAGATTAATTTACGGACTAAAGGTGCACAGAGCGCCCTCCGGCTGCAAGTATGAATTGAAAACAGTATCCAGAATAAATATTACTCCTCTGTATAGAAAATTTACATAAACATATGAAAATCCATCAATATTTCTCCAAATGTGCATGCTTTTAAGCTAAAAGCCTATATGAAATGCCATAGAGGTAACATAACTGTTCAGACACTTTGCATCACAGAAATGCATTATATTTTAAAGAATATAATAGAATACCATTATTTTAAATTGTAATAATATTTCACAGCATTGCTGTTTTTTCTGTATGTTTGATTTACTCCATGATGAGCTTGAGACAATTATCAACAGAGGTTTTTTTCACAGCCTACCTGACTGAAAGAGCTCATTATTTATGCAGGTCATTAGAGCTCTTAATGCGATTCTTTTGTCTTTTCAGGTGAGAATCACCCATTATTCATGATGATTCACGCCTCCACGCATACTGTGTTTCTTGACCAAAGATGTTTTAGAAAATTTAAATCTCTCTATTGTTTTATATGAACAAGCAAGCAGGATAATTTTACCTCATTTTGAAGCAAAAACTCTAGTCTACAAACTTCAATACCCAGAAGTCTTGTGAACACAGATTTAATATATATTTTTTGGCTTTATTTCTGTGACTTAAGTTTTTTGTTTTTTCAATAACCACGCATAAATGTTATTCCTTCAAAAATACAAACATGTACATACATGTTCCTTACATATTATTGTAGCCTAGTTTGTGCTGAATACAGTGTAATGACACTTTTTACATTAATATGTTTATGAACAACTGAAAAAAGCACAAATGTCAGGGCATGTCAAAACTTCTCCAGGGCCCCAAAAAACCTCAGACCCCAGAGGGTTAACATCCAGATAAACACTTTTCAAGACAATAAATACACGATTGAGACGATGAATGCATGCATTGCCTCAGTATTTGCGTCTGAATAGCGCTGGCTCCGTGGGCGTGGCCGCATTAGCGGATAATGAGCTGAATCACGGACTTCTGACATGTGTCTCTTTTCATACAGATTACATAAACACAGAATTTTTGTTTTTGATTTGACTTACACGATTTAAAACCTGACATTTCAACGTTTTTTTAGGCAGAAGTCTCATTTTTTGTGATTAGTATTCACTAAGTTACAGTTCATTTTCTGAGAACTATCAGATTGGACTTCATTCAGAGGGAGACGAGAGATCACGCATCATGTTAGTTCTCTTTATTTTGCAAAAAGCACAACATTGTGTTTTTACTCTGAGTGTACACAAATAAAAGAAGATATTCCACAGATTAAAATGGTGTATAACTCTTAATTGTATGTGCAACATTGACCGAGTATTTTGAGTCTCTTTCACACTGGTTAGAAAAAAAACGCGGTGATCACGCCGGCGACCCGAGGGAGTTAATGCTATTTTAGCATAAGAAACAACATTTATGGGACGGCTCATGTCAGATTTTGATGCTGATTTGAAATATGTAATTTAATAGGGAGTTCGCCAAGCAGCTTTTGAGATTTCAGGATTCCACCATTCAAATAGACAGGACTTGAGGTGCATCCCAATTTGTATACTTACGCACTATGACGTTTTTAAGCACAAATAGTGCGAGTAGTGCATTCATACAGAAATTCCAAAGTGCACTTAAAATACCCAGATGATGCACTAAATTAATGGAAAAAACTAAGTGTGGAATGTTGGACACTTCATGCACTCAACTGTCGCAGCTTTAATTACATAGTGGAGGGGGAGGGGGATCAGACTCCGTTATTAAATGACAACCTAATAACCTTATGCAATTTACGCACTACAAGGATGAGTACATAGTGCATAAGTGTAGTGTATAAGTGCATAATGTATAGTGTGTCATTTAAGATGAAACTTTGGTCTTGGATGCTTGAAATTGCTGCCTGGAGGCGTTGCAAATATGGCCGCCGAGTGAATAGACTTTCCTTGAAAGGGACCTTGCTGTTACTGACTATTTAAATCTAGCGGGTTTGGTTTCTCGTGTTTCAAATTCAATGACGCTTGTAGTGACAATTCTCTCTGACCAATCAGTGATCTGCAGTGTTTACACATCATATTTAGTATTGGTATGGCACTCTTGGAACCTCAACTGAGGTGGTACTATTTAAGTGAGCCGTACCGTTCCGTACCGAGCCATCCCATGCAGTGGAAAAGCGCCAAAAGATGGCAAGGTTTCAGCTTAACTTGTATGTGTTACAGGATTGCCTCTGCGTTGTGTTGTGTAGAACTCACATGATAGACTCCAGTTTGCACTTTAGGATAGACTTTTATTCGGTTGGCAACACTTTGAACAGCAGTGATCAGATTCGGCAGTTACACTTGCCCATGTTCGCAGCCATTCACTCTCTCAGCTGGTGCGAATCTAAGTGTACGTTTGCACAACAACATTGTAAATGGAAGATACAGTACACGCCTAGACTGAGCACATAATACGCATGCGCATAACGTCTCCATTTTCAACCATTTTTTTTGTTCACATGGATACAGTAATGGTATCATATTAAAAAACTTGCACTTTGAAACCCAAACCCTGTTGTGTAAATGAAAAGCCAAACACATAAAAAGTTTCTGTTTCTAGTTGAAAAAAGTGTTGTGTCAACAGCCCCTCAAATGTTACCCTTTTCATAAACTACATAAACAGTTATACAATAACACATTTGAAACATAGTCTGAACCTGTTGGCAACACATCAGATTCAGCAATCACACTCACCCATGTTCTATAATGGAGGAGAACAACTGGTTTTTACCACACATAATAATGGCATGAACAACAGTGCATACTATATACTTCTCAACACATGTATATGTCAATACTAATCCATAAAACAGTTATACAACTAATACAACCAATTTTTCTCATGAAGCACCACTCACCACTCTCTCGGCTGGCACGAATGTAAATGACCCTAGTAAAACCAGTTCATTATATGTCAAGATCTGGGCGGAGAGTGCAGGTGTGATTAAAGGGCCATACATGAAAGAAAGTGTAGCAAGTGGAAGCACATCTTTGACTTATTACCTGTGCATTTTTTACATTTACAGTACATTATGTTCTTGCACTGTATATGCAATAAATACACAATCTTAAATGAGCAAGGTTTTCTAGAGAACATAACTATAACTGCTCAGGTTGTTGCAACTATAGGCTTTTGCCCATTTTAGGCATGGATAATGGCACTTTAAAATCAAAGGTATAGAAAAATGTGTATTCATATTTAGTAATATTTACAATTAAATGTGAATATATACATTTGAAGATAGATTAAATGCCCCATAATTCACATCTTGATAGTACGTAAATATTTCTGCCTGTTTACACTCGTGTGATTGTCAGCCTCTGCTTTCCCCTGTAGACTGAAGCCACCTCGTGAAGCCCAAAGTATAGGCCTACTTCATTTTGTTCAAGCATATGTCACCAAAGAAGTGTGTTTTTGGTTGTGAGGCAAAGATAACCTTGCTTCCCAAAGAAGCCAGTGTTAAGTGGAGCTGAGAGATGTGTGCTCATTACATTGATGTGCTCTTGATATTTGTCATTAAAATAACCATAGAAACCGCCTTAAATTAACTATCTAATAACTATCTAACTATCTAATAAGGATAAAGTCGTGTCTGAAAGATGCAATCACTTATTTATTGGTTAAAATGAATGGAAAATATCTTGTGTTTTTCCGAGGCTGGGCCTTGTTTTCATAAACAAGGCCCAGTTCGACGCTGGATTTACAGATCATTTGAAACTGAAAGATGGAGCGGTCACAGCGATAATGATCCCGGTCATGGGTCAGAACTGTAGGTGTGAGTAAAACTGCTTCAAATGTCTGTTTTGTTGGCAATAGGTGCATATAATGTAAACAACACAAACGCATAATGAATCAAACATTATCCAGGGATAATGCGATGGTGTATTGTGTGTGTTATATATATTTGTTAGGCTAACCATCAATAGCTTGCAGATGATTGCAACGCAAAAGCTGTGCATGCTCGTCACTCTTTAGCTTCGCTCACGGCACGCCTCCAGGAGCTCGGCTGTTTTCGGAAAGACTCATATCTGTTTTTTATAAATCTGATAAAACTAAAGACTTTTCGGAGATATGAAGGATGCAATACTACTCTATAGGCACTCAAGATTAACATGAGAAACTGTGTGTGTTAGGTACCCTTTAATCTCTACAGTGTCAAATAACAGTCGAGAGTTGTTTCCTGGAGGTTTTGGAGGCTGGCTGTTTGACACTGACAGAATATTTACAGATGAACCGACAAGCTGTCCGACAAACTGTCTGTCTGCTGTTGCTGAAGGAATATTGATATTCAGTATCTGCATTTTTTTTTTTTTTTTTTTTTTTTTTTTTTTTTGATGTGCCAAACTCTGTATCAGTAATTTGAAATAGTTGTGCTTTAGTATAATTTTGCAAAATAAACTTCAAGTTATAAGATTTAAATATATATATATATATATATATATATATATATATATATATATATATATATATATATATATATATATATATATATATATATATATATATATATAAATATAGGTGCAGGTTGCCCTGACTAAAACTGTCAGTTTCACAGATTTTTTTTTTCTCTTATCTTTTTAATCTTTTGCTTCCTCCTTTAAAACTGAAAGATGTTTAGAAGCATTACAAGGAAAGTGTTTGTAACTTCTGCTGCTAACATTACCTTGTGTGACCCTAGAAGAAACACCCTAGAAGATCTTCCAGTCCTTTTTTACTTTGACAGGTATGATATGAACAGGCTCTTGGATGTACGAACATGCATTTCAAAATGTTAGGGGAAAGGAAAGATAAACATTGATAAGAAGAAATGTGATGAATCTATCTTGTCTACTTATATTTTTCAGGGCAAAAACATTTTACCAGGAAAAAAGTTGAAAAGTGAGTTTATGTTTCATCTTAAATTATTTTTATAAGGTTCCATAAATAACCATGCTTTGAAAATGCTATAGGACCTCAATAGTGTGATTAAGGTGATTGGTAGGAAACCAGTTAGAATTTGAAAGTTAAATTTTGTAGACATTTTAAGAATGTGTTGACATGTAATTGTAATTAAGCTCCAGAAAACTAGTAATGATGTGGCTTTGACAGCTACAGGTTTGCAAAACAAAAAGGTGGGAAAAAAGAATCCTAAACTCTAACACAAAGAACCATTTGAGCATTCTTCAGGGTCATGCAGTTCTAAATAGAACTGTTATACGTGTAAAGAACCTCAAAGAACCATTTTTTTTTTAGAGTGTAGACTCTTTTGCAATATGTTTAGCATTGAATACTGTATATAACTTGTTTTACTTGTTGCTTTTTTTCAAAGCACAGTGTCAGCCATGATAATAACCAACACCACAAACACTGGACTTCCGGAGGACTTCAAAATTTCTCTTTTCATCTTACACACATTCATTTTTCTTTCTGGGACTTATAATGTTTTACTGATGTCCTCTATGTTAAAGTCCAAAAGACGTCTCTCTTTCACCAAAGTATCTGTGATGAACCTAGTAGCAGTGCACTCCATTTTCCTGCTCACGGTCCCCTTTCGCATTTACTATTGTGTTTTTGAAATCTGGAATCTGGGCATGTATTTCTGCAAAATTGTCAGTATTATGATCCATGCCCACATGTATATTGCCTTCATCTTATATGTATTTCTTTTTATCCTGCGTTATGTGGATCACTCTGATCAGCAGCACAGGCTAGAGTTTCGTCGCATCCTTCACGCCACGATCGCAAGTGCAGCCGTCTGGTTGGTCATATTCGGAGCTTTGTTCCCAACTATGGCTAACTACGGAATCGCGCAGAATGATTCTACTCAGTGCTTTAATTTCAGTCAGGCTCTCCAGAAGCCTGCTGTTAAGAGGTTAAACTATGTTATTTGCATACTAGTGATTATGATTTGGAGTGTTCTGGCATTTTTCCAACTTTTTCTGCTATTAAATGAGCAATTTGAGGCCATATTTCAACGTCAAGAGTTCCAGGCACATTTGAAAAACGTTGTTTTCCTGTCCTTTATGTTTTTTTGTTTTGTGCCCTATCAAGGATTCAGAGTGTATTATGTGAGTGAATATGGTAATACTCAAGTAATGGATCATATAAATGAAGTATTTCTTGCAGTCACTGCTTTCAGCTGCTTTGATATGATTGTTTTTGAATATGCAGAATTATAAATTCAAGGGGGTGGTTTTTCTATTTATAACAAATATGTTGACTTTTGTTATTGATATAGTGAATTGATTTACATTTTTCTTTTGTTTAATTTGATGCTTTTGTGCCTTATAAGCTTAAAACAATTGTCTTGCATGACAGAATGTTTGGAAAATAAAACACAGACACACACAGGATATGTATTGGTTTTATATCCATTTTCTTTTCCTTTATACTTGTGAAGAACTATAAAAAAAAAAATCTGCAATAAAACTGTCAAACGACCACTTATGCAACTGATTCAAAAGTGTGACAAGGTTTGGGTGTGAGTTCCTCATAACAGTATAGATTAATAGTGCTAACCATAAAGTTTACACCAGATCCATCACTGTTTAGTGGAGGCCAAGGCTTTAAGGTGTCACACAAAGACAGCCGTTTCAAATAATCAAATAACACCATGAAATAAGTCAAAGCAATGAAAATACAGCTCATGACACTGACAGTATGTGTGTTGGGTGGTCTAGAGGGTTCAACAACTGTGATTTTCATACTCATTTCTGCAAAAGGAGAATTCCTTTTTGTATTCTAACACCCTCTAGAGGTCGTTGAAATATTTGCATGAGTGTTCTAACTACAGTGCACAGCATAAATGAGTACACACCCTCTGAACAAACACAAAATATGTATTTTCTTTATCATCACTATTACAATTCATGGAAAGATGGCAAAACTAAAATGTATTAAATACATAATACAAACTGAGAAATATATGTCATTAATAGCCATCAAAGTAAATTAGCCAATTTTGCTTAAATTAAGGATTGCAGAAATGAGTACATCCTAGATTTAATTCAACAAATGTATAATATTCTAGCACTTAGTATGCCCTCCATCATTTTAAATATATACCTTCTTGTAAAATAAGTGTAAAAGTTCATGACAGATTGTCACATCTGTCCTGTTTAACCCCTGGATGATGAGCTCATTAAATGCCCTGATCTTTAATGGGGAGTGTTGCTCAACTCGTCTCTACAGAATCCCCCACAGGGGCTCAAGAGTGTTAAGATTGAGTGCAGTACATGTCCACAGAAGGTTTTTCACCTTGGGAGAATGCATATCCTCATTGTCATGTTGAAAAAATGCCCAACAATGCAGGGAAAGAGGAAAGGGTAACATCTTCTGTTTCAAGTTTGTGTATTAAATTACACCGTGGTAATTCATGACAGCACTGATAAAGCACAACTCCCTCACACCTTCAGCACTCATACATCCATATATAAGAGCTTTACTACCACTGAACTTTACTGTGGGAACCAGGCACTTCTCACTGTACTCCTCCTCTAGCAACACCATAACATTTCGGATGCTGTTAGATCCAAAATGATTGATTTGGTCTCATGAGACCGGAGTTTTGATTCCAGGAATCTATATTTTGTAAATATGGGCTTTAGAAATGGTTAAAGGTCACGTTTTTCGTGTTTTTTTGAAGCTTTGATTGTGTTTATAGTGTGCAATATAACATGTGTTCATGTTTCGCGTGTAAAAAAACACAGTATTTTTCACATAATTTACTTATCTGTATACCGCTGTTTCCACTGTCATAAAAATGGGCTGATGACTTCCTTGTTCTATGAAGTGCCTCCTTCAGAAATACGTAACGAGTTCTGATTGTGCCAGCGGTTCCTGTGTTGTGATTCGACAGCAGCTTAGCGCTCCTTGCCCGGAAAGGTCACGCCTCTTACCATAACGTGTGCTGCACATAGTTTTACATGTGGATTATTGTGGTGTTGTGCCGAATGAACACAAAAGACAATAATTCCCGAGAGACTGAACTCTTTAATCTCTACAAGCAGCGACAGAAAATGTACAACGTTAGCACTCACTCAGAAGAGTACCTCATACGGAAAACAGCCATATACATAAACATAGTCCCCTCTTGTGGCCAGTATGTGCACTGCAGTCCAACATTAACTATTGCAGTAAGGATACCACAATTATAATTTTCGGGAACCGAGTTAAACATAAATTGTAACCATTGATCTCTAAGTACAGCGTCCCTGGGAAGGCCAAACAAAGGTGATTGGACTGCGGGATGAAAATAACAGCGTTTCGACGACATGGCGACAAACACACTCTACAAACGCAACTCTTGCTCTTCTCCGTGGGAGCGCAACAAGACCACGCCCCCTTTTTTGTGTATTCCTGTGGGTGGAGGTTAGTCAAAAAACTGTTTTAGTGACGTCATTAAAGAAGGAAGTAAAGGGATGTAGTCCAAACTGGCCGTTCGATGTAGGCGACTTCTGTTAAATAAAATATCTCGCTTGGCATTGAACTTTGAGCTTTAAAATTTTACAGATTTTATTTATACTCTAACAACAACATTACACACTAACTAAAGTTTGAAACATGGGATCACGAAGAACGGGACCTTTAAGTGACGTTATTGTGCTTTGGCTACAGTAGGTAGTTTCAGTGAGAACAACAACCATGCATGTCATTTCTGCAGGCTGCATCTTACTCTGTGAGAAAAACAGTCACTCTTTTCATAGCTTTTGCTGGCTCTGAGAAAATCACTTGGTATTTCCCCTTCTCTTTGTCTAGCAAAAAAATCCCTCATCACTAAATGAAAGCTTAAAATGAAGGCCTGATTATTTCAGGGGCCTTGTCACAAGTTCATTGTTTTTGAATTTCTGTGTTACTTTTGCTATATTTTCACACTTGAAACAATGATTTGGTTATCCTCTTGTACCACTGTCCTCTTTTGTGCTAAGAAATAAATCTCCTGACCGTTCTCTCCCAAGTGCTTCCATTGTTGTCAGCATTAAGTGGAAGAATGATTCAGTGGGCTATATAACACTTTTAATTGTCCAGAAATTACTTCTCTTTAAATGTTTTGGTTCAACATACTTACCTGTTGATCAAACATTGTCTTAAAGTTACACCAGAACATTTTTATTTAGTTTTATTTAGTAACTTTTAGGAGGGTGTACTCATTTTTGCTACATGACATTTTATGACCTTGATAAGAAAATCTTATTTTCCTGAGTAATTTTGACATGCTTCTTTGGTAATTGATTAAGCAGACTTGCTGTAACATTATATCTCTGAAGAACCCTAACATGTCTTCTAATTGAGTAATTGCTGACTTTCAGAAGTGTTATTTATGCTGTGCACTGTACATCTTACTTTTACTACTTTAACTACTAAAAATGACATCCTTGCACTGGTGTGTTAAACACTTGGCAAACCCACAAGCCACTTCCAGTTAACTATGACTAATTATATACTGTCATAACATAAAAATGCCATAACCTGCAAAACACGCAGATGATATGGTCTCTCTTGGCACGCTGGCTAGTGGTCAATCCATTTGCGTAACAAATAAAAGCTAAAATTGTTTAAAGTTAGCCAACTTTCAGTGCTCCTCTCTCCTCTCCTCGCAAACTAAACATGAAAATGAGGTTGTGTAATGTATATATAAAAATTTACTTTTTTTATGTATTTAAAGGGGACCTATCATGCAAAATTCACTTTTACATGGTGTTTGAACATAAATGTGTGTTGGCAGTTTTATTATGGTAAAAATCCACCCACTCCTCTTTTTTTAACCCCATAAAATCATAATCAGTGTCTGAGAACAAACCATTTGCAAGAGTTTAGCTTTTGTTACGTCACATTGCTTAGGCCCCGACCACGACTGCTGACAGACTCTGCCCTATTAGCATAGAGCAGTTAGCTGTACACAGTCTGCCATGTTTATCTCCTCGCCAGATCATTTAACAGCAGCATTCAAGTAAGAAATGTATTCTTATTAAAGCTACTACAGTTATTCAGTCAAGAGCAGTGAGTTATTTTCTGTTTTTCTTTTGTTGTTTGATTCTTATTAACAGCATATACAGCAGTAGGTACTGTATATTACACTGCTTACTCTTTAATACACAGATCTAATATACACATGCAATTTCTTTCCCATCTGTTTACGTTCACAGACAAGCAACTGTTTATGTGTGTGTATTTGACAGTTTAAGCGGAATAAGAAGTGAAAGAGAACTTAGTTTAATACTCAAGCAGCGTCTGACAGACAGATTTCTGTGCACGTTCTTCGGATGTGAGCGCTCAGAAAACCATATATCAGAAGTTTAGGCTGATATGGCTTTAAAACACATGCAGATAATAAACTTTCATGATGATGAACTGCAATGTCATGTGAGCGTGACCATGATAGAGATGATGATCAAAACCAAACAGATGTTTTAGTTTTTGGCAGAGTATCTAAGGCACTAACTGTACAGGCTCTGCCCTCTTCTGGAAAGGGGGCGGGGAGCAGCAGCTCATTTGCATTTAAAGTCACATGCACGAAAACAGCATGTTTTTCCTTCCACTCAAAAATGGGCATTTACAACATGCTATAATAAATGATCTGTGGGGTATTTTGAGCTGAAACTTCACAGACACATTCTGGGGACACCAGAGACTTATATTACATCTTGTAAAAAGGGGCATAATAGAGGTCCACTTTAACCAACTCAAGTGCTCTATATTATTTGCCCTATTGTCCCCCCAAAAACAAAACATAATATCTTATGTCATTTTACTAATCTGCATCTTGATTTAAGATTTTTAGATATTTGGGCTGGAAAAAGGACAGAAATATACTACTGAAAACGTCTTGGATTAGGTGAGAAAATTCCATTAATTGTATATTTTAATGATATTTATTCATCTGACTTTTAAAAGACATTTATTTAGATTAAGAGCTGCATTCATGAATGAATATGACTCATTTTACATTCAAAGTGCTGGCATATATGTTAAATTCATAATAAATAGTATAAATAAAATATATGATGTTTTATAAATAAAATATAAGAAGGATTTTAATGTTATAGGGAGACTGCCTTTTCATGACATCATTTGAGAAACCTGAGGGCAACAAAGAGGTGATTTGCAGAGCAGCATTCCGAGACTGTATATTAGTGGTGGGGATTTTCTGCAAATTGCATCGATACACCAGTAGGTGGCACCAAGTGATTGTCTTATAGTCAGTTTAGTAAACAATCTGTCCAATAGCATAAATTGCATGCATTTTAGAAATGCTGTTTGCCTTTGCTCAGGTATATCGCTGGACTACTAAAATGACAGTTGTCTGACTTGACAGCTCCTTACTTTTTCACGCGTTTTATTGAACGCAGCCGCCTACTCTACATTTAAGGCGAGACGTTTGGCATCTCAAATGAGCCTATTGTCTTTATGAGTGAATCATTAATTCATTTACTTTAGCAATCCATTCAATAGCACTGATTCATTGAGGGAGGCCGCTGTGTTCTGTTGTGGCTTTGTTAGAACAATTTTCGTTGCCAGAGCAAAAAAATAAATAAAAAATAAAAAATCTAATATGCAGGTTACCTACTATTAACATAATTACATTTGGAACAGAAACAGTATTTAATATGTGCAGATGTGAACTGCAGGTGATTATATTTTCAATATGTCTCTTCTTTTCTGCTCTTCAGTGGTCCTCTGGCTGAGGAGCTTCAGTGTTCACTATGTCTGGATGTGTTCACTGATCCAGTCAGCACTCCATGTGGACATAACTTCTGTAAACACTGTAACACTGGTTCAGCTGCCTGAACCAGTGCTGGGACAACAAACAGAACTGCCACTGTCCAATCTGTAATGAAACATTCAGTAAAAGACCCGACCTCAACACAGCACTTAGACAGATTGTGCAACTCTTTCAGGAAAAGTTCAGTCTGAGTAAATCAGATTTTTTGTTCTTTGTGACATCTGTGATGGAAGATGAAAGCCTTGAAGTCCTGTCTGGTGTCCCTTTTGGACCAAAAAATATATTTCTATATATTTATGATCAATATATAAATGCCCCATTACCCAGACAAGGTTTAAACCTAGACCCAGACTAAAATGCACATTTTGAGAGTTTAATTGAAAGAAACGTAAAATATTTCAGTGCCTTTGTTTTGTCTCAAGATGCACACCAGTAATGCACACCAGGAAATCACTGAGCTCAAGATGAGAAACACTGAGCTGGATCATCTGTTACACACAGAGGATCACCTCCACCTCCTACAGGTCAGTCTGCTCACATCACAGCACAACACTCACACTCACCAATGCTGAGGGATTTGTCCTCTCTCCTGCTGCAGATTGAACTATTTCTGTGCAGCCCTCCACACCCCAGGAACTGGCCTTAAGATCAGTATGAACATTGATATGAGTGAGAGCTCTGACTCAGCTGCAAGACACTCCAGACGAGAAAATCAGTCAAACTGGTAAGGCACTATCAAATAAAGTGCACAGATTTTGACAGTACACAGCAAAATCCCCAGCATTAACCCTCTGGAGTCTGAGGCTGATTTGGGCCCTGGAGAAGTTTTGACATGCCCTGACATTTGTGCTTTTTTCAGGTGTTCATAAACATATTAATGACACGTGTCATTATGTAATGAATCGGGACTCAAGGTAAGATCCATATGCAAAGAAGAAGAGCAGAGAATCATAAACGGGAGAACAGACAGGCAGACAGGGGTTAAATGCTCTTAATTGTAACATGAGTTAGCAAGACTTCGCGATGAGGTGGTGTGTGCATGAGTCCTTTATAGTCCAAGTGATGTGCAAAGCTGTATGTGGCGACAGGTGATTGGTGTGGAGTGTGAGCATGTGACTGGCTGGGAGGATGATGGGAATTGGAGTCCGGGAAGTGACACGTACTGATGGTGATCGTGACATAACGCCCCCCTTCCGGAAGGTGCGTCCTCACGGCGTAAATGGCGCGAATAGGGAGGGGGGTGGGTGCATTGGAGCTACGGCGGGAACAGGTTCTCCAATGCAGGTTCCAGGGCAGTCACGGTGGATCAGGTGCCACGGGTAACCATGGCGGGTCAGCTTGGGTAGCGCCGGCAGGGCAAGGCGCTTTGGCGGCGCGGGCAGAGCATGGAGCTTGGGAGGCGCCGGCAGGGCAAGGAGTTCAGGTGGCGCCGGCAGGGTATCGAGCTTGAGCAGAGTAAGAAAGACCTCTTGAGTGGTCTCCGGACCCACAGCAGATGCTGGGAAGGCCTCCGAGCCTTGAAGGATGAATGAAGCCTTCTTCCTCCTCCTTTTACGTAGGTGAGGTGGTGGCTCTGTATTCACCTCCTCTGTGGATGCTGCAGCGGGCTCACGGGCTGGAGCGGGCTCTGGAGTGGACTCACTGGCTGGAGAGGCCTCTGGAGTCGACTCACGGGCTGGAGCGGACTCGCTGGCTGGAGCGGATTCTGGAGCAGACTCAACAGCTGGAATGACCCCTTTGTTCACTAACACTGAAGGGGCGGCCATCTTGCCTGTGGGCACTGGCGAAACGGCCATCTTGTCCAATGCATCCAGAGAGCTTGAGTACGGGCGAACTTGAGTGCGTTGCAACCGGCAAGCTTGAGTGCATTGCAACCACTTCACACGCACGCCAGCCGGCCGCTTCGCAATCAAGCCAGCTGGTCGCTTGCAGCGCCGGTAGTCAAGGAGCTTGGGCGGCACTGGCAGATCAAGGAGCTTGGATGGCGCAGGCAGGGCAAGGAACTTGGGCGGCGCCGGCAGAGCAAGGCGCTTGGGCAGCACCGGCAGAGCAAGGAGCTTGGGAGGCGCCGGCAGGGCAAGGAGTTCAGGTGGCGCCGGCAGGGCATGGAGCTTGGGCAGAGTAAGAAAGACTTCTGGGTATTGGAGGTTGTAGACTAGAGTTTTGCTTCAAAATGATGTAAATTTATCCTGCCTACTAGTTCATATAAAACAATATATTGATTTAGTTTTTGTAAGACACTTTTTGTCAAGAAACACAGTATGCGTGGAGGTGTGAATCTTCATGAATAATGGGTGATTCACACCTGAGAAGACAAAAGAATCGCATAATGAGGTGTAATGACCTGCATATTAATGAGGCCTTTCAGTCAGGTAGGCTGTGAAAAAACCCTCTGTGATCATGTCTCAAGCTCATCATGGTGTATATCAAACATACAGAAAAAACAGCAATACTGTGAAATATTATTACAATTTAAAATAATGTTATTCTATTATATACTTTAAAATATAATGTATTTCTGTGATGCAAAGTGTCTGAACAATTATGTTACCTCTGTGGCATTTCATATAGGCTTTTAGCTTAAAAGCATGCACATTTGGAGAAGTGTTGATGGATTCTCATAGGTTTATGTAAATTTTCTCTACAGAGGAGTAATATTTATTTAATATCCATTGTCATCATTGTGAGCTCTGGATACTGTGCTTTCAATTCATACTTGCAGCCGGAGGGCGCTCTCTTTGCACCTTTAGTCCACAAAATAATCTAAAGAAGAACAAAACATTCCAGGAACTAATGGCATGTCTTCCAGAGGTCGCTAACCATGGCTTTAACTTACAGATAAACCCTTTTGAAGATAATAAATAGGCGATTGCGATGATGTATACATGTATTGTCTCAGAATTTGCGTCTGAATAGCGCTAACTCCATGGGCGTGGCCGCATTAGCGGATAATGAGCTGAATCACGGGCGTCTGACATGTGTCTCTTTTCATACAGATTACATAAACAGAATTTTTGTTTTCGATTTGACTTACACAATATAAAACCTGACATTTCAACGTTTCTTTAGACATAAGTCTAATTTTTTTGTGATTAGTATTCACTAAGTTACAGTCCATTTTCTGAGAACTATCAGATTGGACTTCCTTCAGAGGGAGATGACAGATCACACATCATGTTAGTTTTCTTTATTTTGCAAAAAGCACAACATTTGTACACAAATAAAAGAGGATATTCTATAGTTTCAGTGATATATTACTTATGTCTCTATGACAAAAAATGACAGAGTATTTTAAGTCTGTTTTGCTGCATTGTGAAAAAAAATCCTGCAAAACGCGCCGGGGCGTTTTTTTTTCACTGTTCATTTACATGACAACTGTGTTTTGGGTGAAAACGGTCTCTGTGTAAACAACAAAAACACAAATTTGTGAATTGATGACGTCATGCACATGCGTATTACATGTTTAGTCTATAGTATTTCATCGCCATCTAATGGCCTGCCAGCAGAATACAGCGTTTTTAGTCATTTTCACGGATTCGTGGGAATGGAGATAATTTTTACAATGGTGTCATCTGTACGCGGAAAACTCAAAAGGAAAAAGTTCTCCGTTTTAAGCATATCGTTGTTGTGTAAACGTACCCTTAATCTCTCAGAAGAGGAAGATTAAACAACTCCACAAACAGCATTACCAGCTGTACTTATTACCAACCAGTTTGACTTCATGTCTGTCATGTGTTGTTTACAGAAGCTCTTATTGAGAGTTAACAGAGGTTTAGATGTAAATTAAACAATAATAGTTTCAATGCATATTGAACACTTTATTAAATATTAGGCACATGAAGATCTTTATATTGTGAAGATGTGATTCATATTCTCTGATTGCTTTCTCTCTATGGATGTGCCTCTGGATCCAGATACAGCTTATCTATATCTCATCCTGTCTGATGATGGGGGGAAAAGCGAGACATGAAGACATTAAACGAAAGCTCATAGATTACCCTGAGAGGTTTGATAACTGCATCTGTGTCTCCTTAGGGAGGTTTAATTTTGAGGTGCAGGTGATGGGAAAGACTACATGGATTTAGGAGTGGCCAGAGAATCTGTTAACAGAAAGGAAAAGATCACAGTGACTCCTCAGAATGGATACTGGACTGTGGCTCTGTGGAACGGGAATGAATATTGGACCTGTGCCGCTCCATCTGTCCGCCTGTCTCTTAGAGTGAAACCGCAGAAGGTGGGGGTGTTTGTGGATTATGAGGAGGGTCTGGTCTCCTTCTGTGATGTGGAGCCCAGATTTCATGTCTACTCATTCACTGAGAAACTCTATCTGAGTCATAATGATAAAGGAAAAAAATCAGCCCTACTGATCATCTCACCTGCTAATTACAATAAATGATTTTACACCCAAGTTATGAAATGAAAATATAGCTTTTTATACTAAGAACCTAAAAAAAAAAAAAAAAAAAAAAAAAAAAAAAAAATATATATATATATATATATATATATATATATGTATTTTTATATATATTATATTTATTTATATACACATTTTTAATGAATCTCAAAATTGAACAGACTAGCTGTAGTTTTCCCCTTAACCAGTACTTCTCATCTATGTTAAGCTTCGACTTTTATCATAACAACTTTTATTATACTGTAGGCAGTTCTGCAATATCTTGAACACTCTGTATATGCTATAATGTGAGCACTTCACTGCTATACATTTTCTTTTGTTCACAATACAGTATCTAAGTGCAGGTTAAGAGTACCATCTGCTTGAGTCATCTCAGCCTTCGTCACTGTGTCCTCTCTCTTCTGCCTATTGACAAACAGAGATGTGGCTGTCCTGCCCCAGGGTCCCGTCCAAACACACACACACACGCACACACACACGCACACACACACGCACGCGCGCGCACACACACACACACCATAAAGCAAAATATCCTCTGACAGGAGAGGAAGGCTCTGTCTCTGTGGGCAACACAGAAGGTCCAGCCATGCTGACACTGAGTGAGAGAGACAGACAAATCTCTAACAGACTGTTCCTGACAGAAGAATTACTGTTATACAGCTGCGTTATGCGTGTGTGTGCATGTGCACACACTGGAGTTGACCAATGTGCTGTACATGTATAAAAAAAAATTAAAAAAAATGATAAAATCAACATACATCATCTACAAATATAAAAGTTCCAAAAGGTTTTTTCTTCTCAGAAATGCCATAGAAGAACCATTTTTGGTTCCCTAAAGGATCACCTATCAGTGAACAGTTCTTAAAAGAACTGGTAAAACTTTTCCGTAAAAAAAAGTCCCCCTGTGGTAAAAAAAAGTTTTTAATGTTGTTTATGTCTATCTGGTGTTTTTAATATGCTTTAAGACAAACCATGTGCAAATTCATTTGTCAACACCATTGCTGAATATTTTATCTTTAAAATTGCAGTGATAAAGACAGTTTCAAAAACGCGGTTTAAAATCCCTGGTGTTTCTGACGTCACAAATTATCTTGTAACAAATCAAGTCAACGTGCCGGCGGGCTTCAGCATATCATTGACGATAAAGACTCTGAAGCAGGGGAGTCTGTACTGTTTATCCCAGTATATTTTTCTGTTAATATGAAAAATTGATAGATTTAGCATTATAGCGAGTGTATGATGTATATTACAGTGTTATTATGAACTATATGCCTTTCTCCACCGATGTTCTGAGGTGTTCAAAGCATTTCTAAGGGTACTTATTGGTAGAAGGCAGCTGTCTGACTTGGGAACGGGAGCATGGTTTGTGTAACATTAGCAACACATTGTTAGATGTTTGATAACATAGTCAAGCAAAAGCTTGTTAATTACTGTTATATGTCCAACATTGTAAAAAGCGATACCATTGTGCAGCGTTTAACTCAGTAAGTTCACCGAGTGGATCTCTGAGCTGGAGTGAGTGAGTGGAGGCGTGGCTAATTTGCATATTCATAGATCCGCATATACTAAATGAGGCAAGGGTGTAGAGTTACATTCAAGCTATTTTAAAGCATGAAGATTTTTTTCTTTTCACAGGAAAAAACATTTAAATATTTAACTTTGTTGATCAAAGAAAAGTTTAAATGACAAACAACCAATTTCAAATGTAACAAGGAATCTGCAAACATTCTAATGCATTTTTGCTTTGGTAACAGTTATTTATAAAAACATATTTTTGCAAGTAGTCACTTAATCCCACTAAGGCTGCATTTATGCACAAAAATACAGTTAATTATTATTACAATTTAAATTTTAAATGGTATATATTATGCTGAAATATGTGTTAATATTAATGCTATTTAAGTTATTTAAAGTTTCACAATTAATATATTGCTACATTATAATTCTCATCACTCAGATAATAATCATCTGATAATATGCCTTCAAAATGACCCAGAGACAGATGTGATGAAGACAGATTAGATGGTTGATTGAACATAAATAAGGCAGCCAAGCTGGTCTTGTCTTAATTGATGTACATGAATGGCGTCCAGGTGGACATCCCGAGAAGCTGAGCATGTGACATGTGCTTCATTGGTCTTTGCTGCATTTCATGGCAACACACTGTTGGGTGGATTGGGAAGAGCTTTGTGTGTTTTTGCACTTTTGTCTTTGTTCATCATCACTGTAAAACTCTTTATAAGCACATGGAAACACTGACAGTGTGACAGTGGCACCTCCACCCACCCATCACCATTGATTTGGGCCCCTTGCAGCCAAATGAAACCACATAATAATGAGCTGCACGACCAGGGAAAAAGGTCTGATGAATTTATGGTGTCCACATGAAGATCAAGATGTGCTTCATCACATATAGTATTGTGATTTCTATAGCTCTGCACCAAGGTCACATGTTTTGATTCCGAAGAAATGCATGAACGAATAAACTGTATAAATTGAGTGCTGGATAAAAGTATGTGAATGAATAAATGTAAATTCAGCCGAAATATGGAGGGGATGTTTGTTTTTTAATGACTCTAAAAGCTTGACTAAACCATATAAAATGAGGAAAATATTTCAGTTTCTGAGGGAAGATCAATGTTCAAAACTTGATTAAGGTATTTATCTGACAAAATTATTTGGCAAAAAAAAAAAAAAAAAAGCTTACAAAAAATTGTTAAAGGTTGATTTTCTTTTGATTTGGATGTCAATTTTCCAAGGCCGGACATCACTTTTGGCCACAACTGTACTTTTCTTCCTGTGTACAATCTGAATCTTATTTCCCAAATGACCATGGACTTCTCAACAGATTTCCCAAAATCCTTTTTAACGGAATCACATTCCTAAACAATCATACTCCAAACAATATCCCTAACCATAATCATAACCCATAAAATTTCAACAAAAGTTTGGTTTAAGCCCCTAACCTAACTCTTAAAGGGATAGTTCACCCAAAAATGGAAATTATCCTATGATTTACTCACCCTCAAGCCATCCTTCCAAAAAATGCATCCAAAAAGTGCATGCATCCATAATAAAAGTAATTCATACATCTCCAGGGGGTTAATAAAGGCCTTCTGAAGCAAAGCAATGCATTTTTGTTAGAAAAATATCCATATTTAAAACTTTAAAATTAGAATAACTAGTTTCTGGCAAGTTGACATGCACCAAATGAGTAACTTCTCACCTGATGTATGACGGAAGATGTAGGAGTATCATAAGTTAAGCCTCTTGCAGTTCAAACAAATAGGGTTGAGCAACAAACTCAAGCTCATCTTCTCTTATATCGAAATCCTCTGACATTTCTCTTTAAAAATGATCATTTTAGACTTCTAATTCATGAATGGTGTTTTGTTTTGCTCCATACTCATTCATCATCATTACGTCATTGCGTCAGGTCAAAGGATACTCTTCCGCTGCAAATCAACGCATACAGCCATCTGCCGAAAGCTATTTATTATAGTTAATAAAGTTTTAAATATGGATATTTTTCTTACAAAAACCCATCGCTTTGCTTCAAAAGTCCTTTATTAACCCCCTGGAGCAGCATGGACTACTTTCATTATGGATGGATGTACCTTTTTTTTTGCTTCAAAATGTGCCCCATTCACAACCATTATAATGCTTGGAGGAGCAAGAATATTTTTAAATATATCTCCGATTGTGTTTGGCTGAAAGAAGATAGTCATATACACCTAGGATGGCTGAAGTGTGAATAAATCATGGGATAATTTTCATTTTTGGGTGAACTATCCCTTTAAATCTGATTGGCTGGGACGTTCATCCATAAAAATGTCTTTCTTGAGTGGATTACGATGGAGATGCAAATTATGTTCAGACCTTTCACACATTTTCTACATTGATTAGTGGAGCACAATACTGTGGAATGGATTTGAACATGATAAAACGCAGCCAAAATATTTAATAAACGAACATAAATGAAAAGAGAATTTTCTGTAATCATCCTTTCATGTGCAATATTGTGTTTCTCGCCTGAAAGGTTTTTTCTTTTTGAAAAATATCCAGATCTACTGGTGGTTATACATGCTATACCAGATCACCAACTACAGCAGAGCAATGTCATGGGTTCATAATCACTGATGTGTCAATGCGTGTGCTGCAACTGACATATTGCAGACACCCTTCATACCCAGATCACCACTATGCACCAGTATATGTTGGCACAACTATGCCAACCCATGCCAGCTGGAAGGAGTCAGGGGGGGAAATCATGTTAAATTTTTACATAGGATTGGTTAATCCTGCCTGATCTTATTAGTATTTGTACATCCAAAGTTGCTTGTATATAAAATACGTACATTTAAGATGCTGTAATGAATGTATCTAAGCAAACAAAATGAATGCGTACCTTGAATGCAATGTAAGTTCCTCTGGATAAAAGTGTCCCCCAAATGCATCAAGGTAATGAGATCATGATGAAACAAAAGCATATTATTTTACATTATGCATTTGATAGACACTTTTATCCAGAGCACCTTACAGTTACACATTTTATCAGCTCATGCATTCCCTGGGAATCAAACCCATGACTGCGGCGTCGCCAGCACCATGCTCTACTGTATGAGGTACAGTAATGCTTTTGAATAACAGTGTATATTTATCCAATGACAGCCAAAACTAAGATTTATAAAAGGCACATGTTCTTTTTTAAATAGTCTTTTAATATGGCAGTTGCTTTTATACTAAGTGACTTACAAATGGGAAAAATCTCTGGCGCTGGTGTGTGACAGCTGGTCTTTGGCTGTGCTCTGCCTCCATCTTCTCCGTGACCCCGCTGGATAACAGGGCCATATTGCACCAGTGGGGTGCCGGGGCCATCCCAGGAGCGCAGTGCGGACGGATGCGGAGTTGCCAGTGAGAGCCCACATCAGGCTCGGGCTCTGATGGCGGAGCTGCCTGACACAGATGTGCTCCGGGCTGGGACGGCTTGTCACAGACGGTTAAGGTGACGGCCACTCACACTTCATTATGTCCGTCTCACAGGTCAGTGAGCGACAAGCCAGGTCACTGCACACCGCTGGGCCGACCCACCCCAGGGCATCGCCCTGCATACATACACCCCACCTAACTGTAAGACTGTCACCCCCTCCTGTATTAAAACAACATATTGTTACGCTCCTACTAATATCATTGTCACAAACTGTCTCCAGTCATATAGGCCAAAAGACGTCTAAAACACAGTGACACACACAAGTACACTCAAGACAGATGTAACCTTTTTCAATCTCATTCTCATTAGTGATCTAGAAACCAAACTGTTTCCATCGCCTATAGCAAACACCATTAAATAGGCTACTAAATTTACCTGCATGCAGAATGTTTAATATGGGTGTGTCATCATGTTATTAAGTTCTATGTTTCAGGGATTTTATTTATTTATTTATTTTTTGAAGGTCACATGAATTCTTAGTGGGGGTTTTTTTTACTCGTCAAATGTTCTTTATGTATATATCAACCCGATCTCACGGCAATTCGTACGTATTTTACGAGGTGGCTAAATCGTATGAATTCATACGACCTCACTCGTACTAATTCATACCTTTTTTTTGCTAAATCGTATGTATTTTACGAGTTGACAAATTCGAATGAATTCATACGAATGACCTACCCCAAACCCCGCCCCTAAACCTAACCGTCACTGGGGTTTAGACAAATCGTACGAATTCGCACGAGTGAGGTCGTATGAATTTATACGAAATAGCCACCTCGTAGAATAAGTACGAATTGGTCGTGAGATAGCATTGTATATATATATATATATATACACACACACACACACACACACACACACACACACACATATAGGGCACAATGCACGCAGCTAAAGGCTCACCAGGGTAAAAAGGTGCATTTGATTTATTTCCCTCTAAACCACTAGATGGCACAAATGTGATGCCGCAGCACTTTCCAAAACATCCGCTTTTCAAGATGCATGTGGAAATTTGGCTGTTCCTTGACGCGATCACAGGTAGCTGCACAAAGTCCATTCTGTGCTAATTAATCTAATATTTAATGTTTTTTAAAATGTTGTAGATTTAAGTAGCAAATGAGAATCGCTAAAATTATTGAATATATTTTCAGACAAAGGTCTTGTTAATCATTTTCAGTTATGTTCAAGGTAATTAAAGCAACAGTATTTTAATAACGGAAGAATATGTAAAAGTATGATATTTGGGTATGATATTAAATTATATTAAACAGCTGGCTGACTTTTCCATTTGTTGACATGACATGATTGCCTAAGACAAATTTCTCATAAGGGAGATAATAAAAGAGAATAAATAAATTAATAAATGGTTAGATTCAGATGGAAAATATCATATATTAAATTGGGTGTCCAAAATATTTTTTTATTGTCACTACTGTAAAGCTATATTAAATTATTATGGGATCTCATTCAATGCTTTTTTGGTATTTTTAAAATATATATTTTATATTAACATTTTAATGACAGTGTATTTATTGAACAAAAATGAATTATTTTATTTAACAAAATAAATAGAAAATAATACAAACTTTGCTAAAATGATTGTTTTGAACAAGTATTAATAGTCAAGTCATATTCATTTATATAGCGCTTTTTACAATACAGATTGTTTCAAAGCAGCTTCACAGTGATAATAGGAAAATTAGATTGGATTGTTTTGGCTTTACAGCAGTTCTAGGAAAAAGTTATTATTGAGCTAAAGTAGGTTTTTGATTGAATCACTTCCGTTGTAAAATCTGTTAATTATTAATTTAGGAGCTGCTTAAATGACACCGTTTTAAGACTTTTAATGCGTTCTTGCTGTTCATTTACGTGTTTAGTCTATAGATTTGTGCGTTTGAGTGTGCATGTACACAGACACTTAGTCTTTTTTACAAAGTGACTGCCAAATTACTTGTCTGGCCCACATAATACAGAAAAAATAGTCATTTCCGCATACTGGAATCATTTTAATAACGTTTTATCTATACATATGGAAAGGAAAGGAGGCCTTTGCAGGGGATAAGGCATTATTGAAAACATATTACTTTTTGTATCAGTACTGTGTGCCTTTTATCTCTTTATAAGACTTTAAACAGAACAAACCACTTTTATGATTTATTTTCACACAAAATCTGTTGCTCCATCAATGTTCAATAAAAGTATATATATATTTTCTGCAATCATACGCTATGGGAGTAGTGAAAAGCACATTTTTCTTAAAGTGTGCCTTTAGCCTCGTTTTATCCCATTATTAGTTATATTATTAAAATATTTCATTTGTGTTTACAATACATATAGCTACGAAAATAGACAATGAGTAAATATTTAAGGCAGAATATTGAATTAATGATTTTGAACGACTGTGGTGGGACTGTTTTTGTTAAAACATCCTGTAGTGCGTGTGAGTAAACTGTTGGACACTGACTAGAGAGAGTGTGAAAAGTGTGTTGTCGGAGAGTCCACAAGGCCAAAAGTGCTCATAGCTGAAGAAACACCCATGCATCAGTACTGAAACAATGCCATTTGAATTTGTCTTATTGGTATTATTAATTACTGGGCAAAATAACAATGCATTTAACTTTGACATCAATAGCCAAGTATCACCTCCTGATATCTTAGTCAATGTCAGGCCATAGTGAGGCTGATTAGAGGATTGTTGTTAATGTTATTGTTTTCCAAATGAACTCCATCCTTTGTCT
Organism: Chanodichthys erythropterus; assembly: GCF_024489055.1. NCBI lineage: Eukaryota > Metazoa > Chordata > Actinopteri > Cypriniformes > Xenocyprididae > Chanodichthys > Chanodichthys erythropterus. Next base: position 7,512,842 of record NC_090231.1, on the reverse strand, counting down.
TAGAGCTCACGTATTGTTCCTCTTATGTAAATGAATTGCTTTCTCACTTTCACGCCACGACACATCTCAAGCAGAGCATGTAAATCAGGGCGAGATCCTCTGATTAAACTCAACGTAATTTGTTTCAGCTGTGCAGAACACATTTCTGATCCGAGAACAGGGTGTGTTAGTCAAGGTGTGCATTCACACAATGCACATTGTTAAGCGATTATTCTGGCTCGTAGTACCACATCTGGAGTAAGAGGTAGGAATCTGGGACTTTGTGTCACATTGCAACTTGAACCTTGTGATTTAACACGAGCTGCTAATGAGTCGCATAGTGAGTGTTATTGTGAAATTGCATTAAATGCCAGGACATGCAAAAGGGTAATTGAGTAATACAGCGGCAAACAGCGGTTGTGCTCAGTTTTTTTTTTTTTTTTTTTTTAAATAAACATGGAATGGAGCACAATATTTTAAAGCACTAAAGTAAACTATGAACTAGATTTTTACATTTTCCGATGAAAATGTGAGTGCAAAACTCTCATGATGCCAACACTCTAAAAAATGCTGGGTTAAAAACAACCCGAGTTGGGTTGAAAATGGACAAATCCAGCAATTGGGTTGTTTTAACCCAGTGGTTGGGTTAAATGTTTGCCCAACCTGCTGGGTAGTTTTATTTAACTCAACTATTGTTTAAAAATTACTGTATTGCTTAATTAAAATGAACCAAAAGTATGATGGAAATTAACATTTATTAATGTTCAATGAATAATTATTAAACAATAAACATTTATTAAATTGCTTATTAATAAATTTATATTAATAAACTATTAAGCTTATTAATAAACATTCACCTTTTGTCTATTATTTTTGTCTCTAATTGCATCTGGTTTTTAATTTCCAAACTATTTTGGGTTCATTTTAAGATAGCCATATAGCAATTTTTAAACAATAGTTGGTTTAAATAAAACTACCCAGCAGGTTGGGCAAACATTTAACCCAACCGCTGGGTTTGTCCATTTTCAACCCAACTTGTTTTTTTTTTAACCCAGCATTTTTTAGAGTGAAGGCATTGCTAAATGTGCTAAAGTGTTTTGTGTAAAGTCCACAAAACGTCCATTCACGTTTCCATTGAAAGTTGTGAATTTAAATTATGTGCTAAATTGGAATAAAGCATAAAGCATTTGTGAATAAAGCACAATTTTCATCCCATTTGTTCAAGAGAACAAAAGATGTCATAAACGTAAATATAAACGTAATAAACGCTGTCATGTTATCTTGTGTTAGGATCCTAGACTGTGGTTAGGAGGATGCCTGGTATTTGGGCATGCATTAATGTCTGACAATTGAGAACCAAATCATTTTGATGACAGACTTTGGCTCAGGCATTTCAGAATTATCAAACCAACATTTGAGATGATGTGCAATGAAAGTGGCCCACTGGTTAGTCCAGTTATCCAATCAAATCCACTGTTGAGGCAAAGTTACGTGAGTTTTTTGTTGTTGTGCATTTATGAGGGATTTATGCTGCATTCATGCCATGTCTTTACTGTAATTTCAGGGTGACAACACATGACATTCTGTTCAGAGCTGTTCACATCCTCGAACTGGAAATTATGCATTCCTATGGCAACATTATCAATGACTAAATGAATCTGTAGAGGTCAGGTGATACAAGTAGGAGCTCTTAGAAAAATGTATTTAGTTACCACTTATAGTACACTTGAACCCATAGTGTAGTACAAGTGGTAACTAAATACATTTTTCAATACAAAGATAGTATATTAAAAGCACATTTTACTTCATATCTCAAGGTGTCTCAAAATAGCACAGCTGAGTACATTTAGATGTCCTTAAGACTATCTTAAGTAGTGCTAAAGAAGAATTTTTAGTATAAAGTACAAAATTAATGCACGAAAATAGAGCACTTTAAGTACATTATAGAAGTGTATTTTTTTACCTGGGCAATGCCGTCTTACTGGATAAAAAATGTATCCACTTGAATTGAGCGTGTTAATTTTTTTTTATGTGCATTTTTAGAATTCTTGCACATCTTGATGTTTCCATATATTGCAAAATGTGCTTAAAAATAGGTGGATTTAAACATAGATTATGATATTCTGACCCCTAGATATGGTTTGGTTTCAATTATGCCTTTGCACTCTTAGAAAAAAAGGTTCAGTGGAGTTCAATAGACGAGTTTCCTGAGTGAAATAGGCGGGCCGCCATTATCCTTTCACTCTGCCAACGTCTTCCGGTTGTATCTGCCAATAATTTCCGGTTAGCGAGTTAGCGTCTTTTACTGTCTTTGGTTAGCGCGGAAAAAGTAAATTATGTATGGTGTTAAACGCCGACACGGCTCCGGGACATATTGTGCTGTTCGCGGTTGCAACAACTCTTGGCGATTGCTGAATGTTTGGTCGGAAGGATACAGGTACAGCCTGCAGTCTCCACATCTCCCGTCTTGGTAACTAAAACCCAGGCGTTATGCACTGAATTGTTAACGGACTGGCTTGGTTGAACATTGGCCTTTAGGTAAATTAAACTGCCCATATCGTGTAAAAGTACACCGCCCACTTTGTCTGAATGGAGGTAACGTACTGAAACGCCTCGGAGCTTTTCAGGTTATTAATTGCATTCCCATCCAAGGCCATTGAATCAATAAAATAAGAAAATATCTTGGATGTTGTTATGCTGGGCCATATCGACATGTTGTCCGCCCATGATGTTACCTTACTTGGATGCGGAATGGTCAAAACACCATTTTTAACAAGCTTTTCGGTCGAATGTTGCCATTCCAACGCCATTTTTGCACCACTACTCAGCCTGCGCCGGAAATTCTTGGCAGAAACAGGAAGTAAACCGGAAGTGCCCGGGAAACTTGTCTATAGAAACCTAATATTGGCAAAAAAGTTCTAAATAAGGAGAAATGTCTTAAATGATTGCATAATACTTGCCATGTTTCATTTTTTTCTATTGATTAACCATGTTTACAAACTATTTATTTCATGAAATGTAATCAACATTAATTAAAACAAAATTGATTACAACTAAATCCATAAAGCTCTTAACAGAACCATTTAGGGTTCTATATAGAACCTTTTCTTCTAAAAGTGTGTCTAGACTGGTTACTTAGAAAAGAAATGACACACAGTACCTAATTTGAGGAATCATTCTTGTACGTAGGGCTTGACATTAACTTTTTTGTTCACCAGTCACTGTGGCTAGTGTTTTTCCAAAGTTACGAGCCACTCAGCATTTTCACCAGCCACAATTTTGACATTGATACCATGGAGGAAAAACTGCCATATAGATATTTTTAGTATTATCTCATAATCTGCTGTCACTTTAAGACGCACAGATCCATTATACTGTTACACATGCGTTTTCTTTCTCAACTGTTTACGTTCACTTGAAACATAACCGACTGTGTTTATGTGAATACTTACCAAGACTGGCATTTTGACATTATTTTGTGTGTATTTGACTTTTAATGTGAACTCAAAAGAACTCAATTTAGTACTGAGAGGCGGCTTTATGTGGCGCACTTTGGGTGTGAGCGCAAAATCTGCATGAATTAGTAAAATTATGCGCAATACGTGCAAACCCATGCCGAAATTCAAGCCCTGTAACACCAGCAATAGTCATCCGGAGCAAATAAAACTAAGTGGGTGAGGGGAGGAGGGAAATCCACCCACATTTGGCGGGTGTTAATGTTTATACTTAGCACAAATGGTGCAAGACAAATTACACACAGAAGTTTAATACTTCGCTCTTCACTAAATTAATTCTTGTATATCTCTGTTACTTTATCTTCCCCTCCATTCTGGCATCTTCATCCCCCATTTCTGTCCTTGTCACTGTTTTGTTTCAGTAATGGCAGTCACAGTGCTCAAGGGCTCTGGAGGTATTTCAGAAAAATCAGAGAAATCAATCCAACATGAAACTGAAGGAAAACGTCTAATGTCATTGAGCAATAACTCTCTCCTGTCAACGACTAAGCTCAGAGCGAGAGCCTAGGGTGTGTTTGGCCTCTCGTCTTATCATGAGACTCACATACACATGCACAGCTGCACTTTTCTTCAGCATTTCCAGGAAACGCGATGTGTGAAGGGGAGGGAGTCTTATAGATTTTTCCATTTGACATTTAAATTACTTTACAAAAGTGTTTAATTTTGTCACATTTTAAAAACATTACTTTTTAAATACTTTTGATTGGGAGTAAGTTCAAGGCGCACCATGTCGGCATAAGTCCCGCCCTCTAAATAAAAAGACCCAATCGCTGATTGATAAAGTCATCGCGTCACTGCAGCTTCCATTATAAATTCCGGATTTTGAAAATCTTTTAGGCTTGTTCAAGATTCCTCAGCGCTGCGCAGACCGATCGGCGTATGACATCAAAGTACCGCAGAGGGCTAGGAGAGCCTACGATTCCTTATGCTTTTGAATCGCTCTCGCATTACTTTGATGTCATACCCAATCAGTGTTGCCAAGTCCGTGGTTTTCCCGTGGAATTGGGCTACTTTTAAGGCAGGAACACACCAAGCAGATGCCGATGAACTAGTGGCGACGAAAGCAGACTGCGGGGTTGGCTCACGTCTGTAGCGTCTGTGTCCAAAGTTGGCCTGACACAGCAAACCGACGCTCAACAGCCAATTAACATGTCCTTTCTGTGCTTGCATAAAATGAAATGCCTTTCCAAATCAGCAGGTGGCATTAGCTGAACAGCCAATCAGAATGATCAGATGGCCTGACGAGCTCAGACGCCGATTCAACATGTCGAATCGGCCGGAAAAAGTCGACGAGGACCAACTTCAGCCGACGGTGCGGAACACGCTGAGAAAACGTAGTCGGCCGACAAACAAAAACTGCACGATGGCCGACCGTCGGCTTGGTGTGTTATTGCCTTTACACTGTTGCCGTGGGTTGTTTTTCATGTCCGTGGGTTGAATCGACCCAAAATAACATTATATTTAGTCCCTGGAATGCTAATTTTACCAGGGGAGCCTCTCGAAACGTGATTTTTTCCGTGGGACACCCCTGAAATGCCTTTGGGCTAATTTTGGACTAGTTTTGAGGAGCAATTGGGTGGGTTTTGTTGTGAAAACCTGGCAACCCTGTGCCCAATCGGTCTACGCAGCGCCGAGACATCTCGAACAAGCCTTTGCACATGAAAAAAATACTACAGTAATTTATAGAAAACACTAGTGTTTTTGAACCATACTATAGTAAATTTTAGTATACTGTATAAATTATGGTATTTACAACACTTTGTTAATGAATGCTACAGCATACTGTACTATAGTGAACTGATAAACTCTACAGTTTACTGTAGTAAAAACTAAAGTACACTACAGTATTTATTAGTGTATTGTAGTTTAATATACCCTATAGTTGTAGAAAACTTAGTACAGTATTGGGCAAAGTAATTTGTGTATATTACTATAGTTGTTATATTATCACAGCAACTATAGAATTACCACAACAAATTAATTCAAGTGCTTTACTTTAGTATGGTTCAAAAACACTATAGTATTTACTTTAAATTACTATAGTATTTTTTCATGTGGACTGTATATGTATATAAATAGTTTTTGAACGCTATTTGAGCATAAGAAACATTTATGAGAGTGTTGTTGTCACATTTCATTGGTGATTTCAAATATGAAATTTAATTGTAAGCTTGGTGAGCAGAATTTGGCGTTTCCCCATTCAAAGAGATAGGAGCTTTACTTATATGACTGAAATAGCTGCTCAAGAAGCGTTTCAATGATGGCCGCCGAGTGAAATGACTTGTCTTAAAGGGACTTTGATAATACGAAGTTCATAATGCATAAAGTCACCAAACAAATTAATCAAATCCTTTTCGGGAAGTAAGATGTCACACTTTCATTACATTGTGTGTTTCCGAGGATAGAATCAGCTGTGGCTTCCTATGACATCTTAATATATTCGCAAACATTACGCTTAAACACTAACAGACAGAATGTTGAATACAAAACCCTTCTGACATCCTGTTTTTCTTCTTGCCCCATCCACACACATCTCATTATATTCTCCTGACAAATATAAAGCCTTGGATTAAGTAGTGCTCGAATCCATAATGCACAACCATAAATAAGCACACATTCAGCCCCCAAAACCAATGAGCACGTCGGTGGATCATATTATGCAAATTTACTCAGCAATATCACTCGACACAAACAAGACGGATAATCCACCGCTGGGTAACAGTCTCAGATTTGATTACTGGACCCTTAGGCCGTGCACTGGCCAGGAAGAACATTTAACACACTCGAGAAGACTGAACACAAGCACGGCTCATATCGCACCCAGTGTGTGTGTTATATAGTCTCCAAGGCGGAGTGTTTATGGATTTCACACTTGGCTTGTGCGAATGCTCCACAAACTGTAAGCAACTCAATTTGAAGATCGCCTTCTGCACCGGGGCCTTGGCAGAACTAAGTGCCAATTATATCTCCTGCAATATAATTTGTGTCACATTAGGAAAATCACATGGCAAAGTGATTCGATAATAACTTAACATAAATGAACGAGCCGGGGTTCGAATTATTTCCTGTCATGGATGCTGAAAGCTAAATCCAGTGGGTGGAAATGAAAGTCAACCAAAGTGTGAACATTTCCCCAGTATGGCACAACTCTCCAGTGTTGTAGGCAGTAATGAGGACACAGTTGTGATGTGTAAATGATGAACACGGCGCTGGATTGGCCACATATATGAGTTCAACCTGATTTTCACGCGAGAAGTGAAGGTGCAGCCATTACGTGTTCAAATTACTGTGAAAATCAGATGGAGGAGCATGAGAATTTATCCGGCAGGAATATAGCAGTGCATGGTTTGGTGAAGTCTGTAATCCAAACCCTGTGATATATGGAGTTTGTCCACTAAGGGCGATCAGATGTGTCCAGTGGGCCATTGTGTGCAGACGTAAAGCACTGCATTCATCAGAGTCAGATCCTGTGAAAAAAAAAAAAAAAAAAGTTTAAGACTTTAATAGTTTTGACAGAAAATAAGTCTTAAACGGATAGTTCACCTAAAAATGAAAATTCTGTCATTTACTCACCTTCATGTCGTTCCTCATAAAAGAAGATATTTTGGAGAATGTTGACAACCAGTTTTCATAATTGACTTCAATTGGGAAAAAAAAAAAAAAAAAATATATATATATATATAAAAAATATATATATATATATATATATATAAATCTCAGATTGCTTTAAAGAAATATTTTTGCATTGGTGCATGTCTATAAATACAAATTTATTTAAAAAAAAAAAAAAGCTTGCAGAACAACAGTATTGAAGTTTAAGTGGTTGCTGATTTATTTTAAGTCATTAAAAAAAAAGGATAGTCTAAAGGGCAAATTACAGCTTTGTTGAATTTTTAATCTCATTTTTTTTAGTTCTCTTTTCTTGCAGATGACATAAGGCTCAAAGGTTATGAACTCAACATTAAACATTGCACTTTAACATTTAAAATATTTACATTTTACTTTATTTAAAGGGATAGTTCACTCAAAAAATGAAAATTGTCAACATTTACTCAACCTCAGGTTGCCCCAAACCAATGACATTCTACTATGGAACATCAAAAAAGATATTTTAAATTTTTTGGTCCATGAAATGAAAGTCACTGGGGTCCAGTGTTGATTTAACCCCATTTTATGTTCCACAGAAGAAAGAAAGGACATGAGGTTGAGTAAATGATGACGGTTTTCACTTTTAGGTGAACTATCTCTTTAAACTCAAACAGGTGTCATGGCAAACATCCATATTTGCATATATGCAAAAAATGCAATAACATATTTTAATTTTAACATTTAGCATATATATTATTAAAGAAACCTAAAGTTTTTACCTGATGGCTGGTGTTTCAAGAGGACCAATGTTGCACGTTTAGAATCACAGTTTGCCCAAACATCAGCAAATACATCCACAGAACCTGCCTATTATACATCGCTAGACTATATCAAGCACAGTTCCACACGTCAGGCATAGTTATACCCCGACCGTTTGCACTACACTGATTACTGATATTAACCCCCAATGCACAATCATCAAACACACACATCCAATACCACATAGACACCTATCACTGCAGGGGACATGTAAACTCACCATGTGGAAGCAGGTTGGAGCGTTAAACGCAGGCATATGCACCAGTGAGGAGTCTTGCCCTGATCTCACACAGTCGACTACACTAGAGTAGGCCACTCAATGGGCTGAGAGAACTCCCGTAATCACGGTTCACACCCGGCCTGCTAATGCTAATGACTGATCTTTCATTCACGCTGACTGTTGATTGCACAGGGACAGTTTGAGTTAGCACGGCTAATGCCTGCGCAGTTCATGTAGAGGGTAATCAGTCAGATATTAGCGTTAATCGCATTTGCCATGCGATTGTTTCCCAGAGGTCCTCTGCTACAGTACCGATTCTAATCTGGTATTAAACAAGTGCAGGAAAAAGTAACTAATTTCTACCAAAATACATCTGTAAATCCATAATAAAACAGCATTTATTCATGTTTATGGTGCTCCAAACCTGTTTTGACCGTTGAGAACAAAGGAGGAAAAAAAAGTCAATAAATGTACTAGTAGCATTTTTCAATTACAAAAATGGAGGACCAAAGAAAAAGTTTGAAAAGCTTCATAAAAACTATAATACACGTAGTCCTTATGATTCATCCGTCATATTTCAAGTCTTCTGAAGCCATAAGATTGGGTAATAAACTAAATGGATCTTGTACTGGATCAGTCTGAATCATAAACCAAATAATATATTCCATTTTTGTGAATTGAATAAACTGATTCCCTAAAAAGATCTGAATCAACTAATCGAGTACCCAGGTAGATTAATTTTAAAGGGTTAGTTCACCCATAAATGAACATTCTGTCATTAATTACTCACCCTCATGTCGTTCCACACCCGTAAGACCTTCGTTCATCTTCAGAACACAAATTGAGATATTTTTGATAAAATTTGTTGGCTCAGTGAGGCCATGACAGCAAGATAAATAACATTTTCAAATGCCCAGAAAGATATACGAATCTCAGTGGTTCGGAGCGTGTATCAAACTGACAAAGTCACGCCCCCCAGTGGTGAACAATTGAAATTTCGAAACACTTATGATTTAACGAAGCCTCCTTTACTAAAATTACGTGACTTGCGCTCCCAACCACTGATTCGAAACAAAAGATTTGTAAATCTTCGAAGCTTCGTGAAGCAGTGTTTTGAAATTGCCCATCACTAGATATTGTTGAATAAAGTTATTTAATTTTGTTTTTTTGACGCACAAAAAGTATTCTCGTCGCTTCATAACATTAAGGTTGAACCACTGTAGCCACATGAACTGTTTTAAATATGTCTTTAAATAGCTTTCTGGGCATTGAAAGTGTTAATTATCTTGCGGTCAATGCAGACCTCACTGAGCCATTGGATTTTATCAAAAATATCTTAATTTGTGTTCAGAAGATGAACAAAAGGTCTTACAGGTGTGGAACGACATGAGGGTGAGTAATTAATGACAGAATTTTCATTTTTGGGTGAACTAACTCTTTAAATAGTTTTCAAATGGTGCTTTTTGGAGTTTTGGAGCTTGATCAATCCTCATTCACATTCATAGGATTGGAAAGAACATCCAGAATACTCTTTAAAATTCCCCTTCTATGTTCTTTAACAGAAAGCAAGTCTTGGTTTGGAATGACTGTTGAAAGGGAGAAAATGATGACTGATGAACTATTTGTTGACCTTGAATTCAGTATTGCACATGTCTATATCCTGTTTGAATATTACATGTGCATAAAAGAGAAAATATATCATAAAGTGCATTTGATATTAAAAGGAGAACTATTCCTTTTAATATCAAATGCACTTTATAATATCTTTTCGCTTTTATACACATGCAATATTCAAATAGGCCATAGACGTGTGCCATACTGAATTCAAGGTCAACAAATCTTTGCAAGAGATGTTCTCAGAGACAGAGAGAGAGATGATACTATGTTATCACAACACATTTTCTGACTGAGCAGACATTCCCACTTCTTCATCTCCTTTCACTCAGGATCAGAGGCGAACCATCCTATAGCCTACATAACAAGCGTCACCGATGGGTCACGGTGAACCATGTTTCCCTCTCAAAACAGCAAGAATGAATCGGAGAGAGGGACTAGATGTGGAATTTAACTCGATATGAAATCATTCTCAGGCCTACCCTGACAAAAATAATGCTGGGAATGTTTAGACCTAATACAGTCCTTTAAAATAATAGGTCAAAGAGAAAATTTGAGTTTTATTTATTTTGTTTGGTTTTGAAATGGACTTCATATGCTTTGTGAGACTCCAGTGCTCTAAGTTAAATAATATTATTAATGATTTTACTATCATATTATTGGACGACCATGTACGATTCATTAAAAAGATCTGACTCACAAAAGCGATTCATTCACATACCGGAGTTGCTACTTCTCTCATGAACGTGCCAAGGAGAGTGACTTCCCCCCCGTCTCAGAATCAAAACCAACGTTGAAGACTCAACAAACATTACATTTCTCTTCTCTCTTGTAATCGCTTGAAATGGCTCATTTCTTGAGGCTTGCCCAGCAAAGTGAGGCTGCTATGACAGTGTCGGTCAGTCGGCGGCGCTAGAGGACTGTTTACTGTGAGTAACGTGGAAATGACCAAAAGCCTGTGTAAATTATAAATGAATTAAAGATTTATTTTAGTCTCTCAGTAACATCATAACATTAATCAGTACCACGTTTTTTCTAATGTGCTTAACTTTACTAAAATAAATAAAATAGATTCAGAGAGATTGTCCCACACTAATATTTCTGCTCTCATGCCTTGATTTAATTATTATACATTTTAATGTTCCCCTCAGTGCACACACCTAGACTTCAGACCGTTCATTTATAATTAGAGGGAATCTAGGTGCATGCTGTTTAAATATATGCTCTTGTTCTCCAATGAGAAAAAACATTTTAATACGTTCAGGATATTTGAAAGGCCCAGAATATAATTTACCTGAGTCTTGTTAGTTTTGGATTTTTCAATGAGGAACATGTAAAACTGTGATACAAATGTACATTAGAGTCTGAGACATGAGTGATATATTTAAAAATAATTTATATTTTTAATATTATACCCCATGGAACACTTTTGTTGCTCAAATCTTAGTCTTTTGTTCTCCTCAATTGGATAAAAATGTCTGCTAAATGATTAAATGTGAATGTTAAAGGGTTAGTTCACCCAAATAATACAATTTCTGTCATTAATTACTCACCCTCATGTCGTTCCAAATCCGTAAGATCTTCGTTCATCTTCAGAACACAAATGAAGATCATTTTAATGAAATTAATTACTCACCCTCATGTCGTTCCAAATCCGTAAGATCTTCGTTCATCTTCAGAACACAAATGAAGATCATTTTAATGAAATCTGAGAGCTTTCTGTCCCTCCACTGACAGTGTCAGGATCCCGGTGTTTTGTAGGACTTTTCTGTTGAAGTGTAATCTTGGTTTTCTTTGTTTCAATCTTTATTTCCTGTGTTTTGGTTTCTGTTTTGCCTGTACCTTGTGTGTCGCTATAGTTACCCTCATTAGTTACCATGACATCATATCACCAACACCTGTCCCTTATCAGCCCATTGTTAACGTTTCTATTTAAACCTTTATGCTTCATTTGTTGTTTGTTGGTTGATGCGTTTGTGAGTATGTTCTTGCCGTTGCTCTTGTCAGCTGTCTGTGAATGGATTACCTTTTGTTATTAAACGTTGGTGCTTGCATTTGGATTCTCACTCGGTTTCATGCCTGCGCAATCGTAACAGACAGCAACACAACTGACACTTTCAAGCCCCAGAAATGTAGTGTAAGTACTTAATGTAGTAGACGTTGTTGCGTGAACGTGCGTTGGAGGTTAATATTGTAAATAAAGTGGTCAATTTTTTTTTTTTTTGCACAAACAAAGCTCTCACTTTGTTTCATAGAATTGAGGTTAAAGGGTTAGTTCACCTAAAAATGAAATTTCTGTCATTAAATACTACACCTCATGTCGTTCCACACCTGTAAGACCTTCGTTCATCTTCAGAACACATATTTAGATATTTTGATGAAATCCAAGAGGTTTCTGATCCCCATAGAAAGCAACGAAATGACCATATTCAAGGTCCAGAAAGGTAGTAAAGACATTGTTAAAATAGTCAACGTGACTACAGTTGTTAAACCTTAATGTTATGAAGCGACATGAATACTTTTTGTGCACAAAAACAAAACAAAAATAACAACTTTATTCAACAATTTCGTCTCTCCCCTGTAATGTTGCTACGTTGTTTACGTTGCAGTACTTCCAGGTTCTACGTCAGAATGCTGGCTCATTATTGGCCGGCTCCTGCGACAGCATCACACACATGCTTCATGGTGCTCACTTGAACAGCATTGGCCAATACTGAGACAGCGTTCAGACGTAAACAACACAGAAGAGCTGAACTGCGGCAACTGCGTAACAGACTGACAGGGAAGAGGAAAAATGGTTAAATAAAGTCATTATTTTTGTTTTGTTTTTGTGCACAAAATGTATTCTTGTCGCTTCATAACATTAAGGTTGACCATTTTAACAATGTCTTTACTACCTTTCTGGACCTTGAACGTGGTAATTACATTACTTTCTATGGGGGAATGACAAAATTTTCATTTTTGGGTGTAAATGTCTTTCTTACACTGTAAACCCTAATACTTAATTGGTTTCAGTAGGACAAACTTAAATTGAACAAATTAGTTCAGTTAAGTTAACTGTTATGAGTATTTAGAAATTTCTTTTTCTTTTTGAGTTCACAGCAATAAATATTTCAAGTAAATATTACATTGTTTTGAGTTGTATGAACTCGTTTCTTTTAATTTATACTAACTTAAGTTTAACTGAAACTGGACTGGGATTTCTATCTCCCAGCATGCGTTGCCCATGGCACTAGAAAGGGAGAGTAAATGCTAAAATTAAGTGTTATATGTTGTTTTTTTGTGTAAGATTAATGTTTTGTTATAATTTAGAAGAGTTTCTGTTAATGTGGGTTTTTGGAGAGTTACCATCATGGTGACAAGTGGCACATGCTGTTTGGTTTGACAGAAGGTAAGTTACATATTTTAAGTTGCTGTAATCATTCAGTAAGTGTTATACTATGCTATTGTTGACATGTTAGCAAATTAGCAAGTTGCCCTAGAATTAAATATTGAATTTATATTGGCATAGTTGAATAACAAGAGTTCCGTACATTGAAATGACATACAGTGAGTCTCAAACACTATTGTTTCCTCCTTCTTATATAAATCTCATTTGTTTAAAAGACCTCAGAAGAACAGGCGAATCTCAACATAACACTGACTGTTACGTAACAGTCGGGATCATTAATATGTACGCCCCCAATATTTGCATATGCCAGCTCATGTTCAAGGCATTACACAAGGGCAGAACGTCTGGATGTGCACAGCTGAATCATCAGACTAGGTAAGCAAAAATGGCAGATGGAGCAATAATAACTGACATGATCCATGATATCATGATATTTTTAGTGATATTTGTAAATTGTCTTTCTAAATGTTTCGTCAGCATGTTGCTAATGTACTGTTAAATGTGGTCAAAGTTACCATTGTTTCTTACTGTATTCACGGAGACAAGAGCCGTCGCTATTTTCATTATTAAACACTTGCTGTCTGTATAATTCATAAACACATCTTCATTCTTTATAAATCTCTCCAACAGTGTGTAATGTTAGCTTTAGCCACGGAGCACCGTCAATCTCATTCAGAATCAAATGTAAACATCCAAATAAATACAATACTCACATGATCCAATCCATGCACGCAGCATGCATGACGAACATCTTGTAAAGACCCATTTTGAGGGTTATATTAGCTGTGTGAATTTTGTGTTTGCTGTTTAAGGCAAGCGCAAGCTTTAAAGCGGGGGAGCATGAGATTTAAAGGGGCCGCAACCTATATATCGGTGTATAGTTATTGATGCCCCAAAATAGGCAGTTAAAAAAATGAATTAAAAAAAAATCAATGCGGTATTTTGAGCTGAAACCTCACAGACACATTCAGGGGACACCGTAGACTTATATTACATCTTTAAAAAAGAAGCTCTAGGGCACCTTTAATAGGATGTACAGTGAAGTAAATAACTCATTGGATTTGGAAGAACTCAAAAAAAAAGTGAATTAACTAAATATTTTATGTTAACTGCTATCAAAATGTATGAGTTAGCTAACTCAGTACTTCAAGTTAGGAGGAATTAACATGCATGAGTACTACAAACTCTAAACTTGATAGTTCTGCTTACTTAAAATTGGGAACATCATAACTCAAAAATTTGATGTAACTGATTACCTCAAATTTTTTGAGTTAGCCCAACTTATTCGGGTTTACAGTGTAGCCCAAGTTACAGTATTATGGCATTCAGTTATGTTTGTCTAAAATGTTTCTAATAAATGACTCATGAGAAATTAAAAACACATGAGACAACTATTGATTTACAGTTAGAGTATCATGATTTTTTAAGCTCATGATTTAGTCATGAAATAATTAAGAAAAATAAAGAGTGTGGACATTACCATGTGAGAATGAAACTATGTTGTGCTTATTTGAGTGAGTATGAAATGTCCTTTTCTAGTGGCAGTGTTTATTATAGTCCACAGACCTCTGACACCCATCTGACATCTTCACAACCCATGAAATCCTTCCTCTGCTTTTGTTTGTTGTGCCTGCTATGACTCCCTGTCCACAGCCCCATGATTGCAGCCACATAAAGCGCCCCTGACCGGTTGGGGCTCTGGCCCCGTGGGCGAAATGGCAGGGCCCAGCAGGGTGGACGCTAAAGTTGCCCAATACTTTCACTGCTGATTCTTCTGGTCCAGCAGTTCAGGCACCACTCGCTGTGAGAGCGGGTCACTTCTCTTAAAGTCAGTGTCGTGAGGACATTTATGATGGTGACATCCTCTGGACTCAGCACAGAAAGATTATTATATTTCAAACCAGGGCTCAGATTCTGTCTAGGTTAAAGGGGATTCAGTTTGTGGTAAGGACATGCATTATACCTCAAAACATGCCATGAATAGAAGAGGTGTGCTATTGCTTTTCTAAAGGATCGGACTTTATTCACATTGCACTGTGAATTTTTGTTGACTTTTAATAGCAGCTGGAAATTTGGTGTGATGGTTAAAGAATTACCCATGCAAATTTTGCAGCTGGTTCAGTTGGTCAACAGATAGCTGCTTCATGTGAAAGTTTCAGGTGTAAAGCAGCTCTACATTAGAAAATAGTATCATAATTCAGCTCAATTCAGTTTAGTGTTGATTCAGTTCAGTTCAATAACACTGTCAATGTTGCAAAGTTCATCAGTTATGAAACAAATCCAGTTCAGCAATAAGCAGCTTTACAGAAGGCAATAGTTTCAGCTCAGTTCAAAGTTGATTCAATAACTGTCATTATTCAGCTTAATTCAAAGTGGGTAATTCATTCAGTAATTCATTAAGCTGCTTCAAAGTGGGTGGGATTATAGACTGATCGTTGTAGTTGTTATAGCCACCTTGTCTACTGACCACGATACAGACATTTCTTATTACAAGTCGAAGTTTTTTTTTTTTTTTTTAAAGTTGTGCAAACAAGTACTGCTGTGGCTTCCTATTTAAATCTAGTGGGTTTGGCAAATCCATTGACTCTAGTAGTGTCTTTGTGGATGATGATGATGTTCTCTCTGACCAATCAGTGATATTCAGTGTTTACACGTCATATTTTAGTATCGGTACGGCACGCTTGTAACCTTAACCAAGGTGGTACTGTTTAAGCAAGCCATACATATCCGTACCATGCAGTGGAAAAGTGCCAAAAGGGTCTATTTTTGGCAAATGTAAAATCCCTTTCACACCAAAAGTGAAATAAAGAAGCCTCAGGCTGAAGGAAATGCAAATTCACACCTGTACAGTAGAGGGCGCAACTCAAACAAACCTTTCAGCTGTGCTGCTATTCTCGACTGCATGAACACAGGAGAAGAAAGTTCAACACTCTTACTCCAGTAATACAAAAAAAATAAACACGTATGTATGGAGCCCCGCAAATGACATGCAATAAAAAAAAGTAAATTGTGCGCACAATTTACTATTTCGTTCCTTCGATTTGCTAAATCGTGCACATGACTATCTAAGTCGTTTCCTCGATTTATAAATCATGCACACATTTAGCAAATCGAGGGAATGAATTAGTAAACAGTACACACAGTTTATAAATCGAGGATACAAATTAGTCAATCATGTGCAACGTACAGATGTGTCGTTTATGTAAAGTCATCTTTGCTTATTAGCTTATTCGGTTGAATTGGATCATCGAAGGTCAGCAGCAAAGGCAGATTAAATGCATAAAGTAGGTTATATTTGTGTACATATTAAATTATTGCAGGTTTGCTAAATATTCTGAGTTTGCATTTCAGTATATTTATTAATTTTGAGTGATACTGAATCTGTTTTTGTGCAAGTGTAAAAACTAAATTCCTGCTGACATTTAGGCCCCGTTTACACTAGTTTTAAAACGCATAAGTTTTGCTACGGTTATGCCTGTTCACACTACGCCGGCATTTTCGAACTTTGAAAACGGACTTTTGAAAACGCTGCAGATTTCGTTTTAGTTTGAAAATGCCGGGGTTGAGATTCAGTATAAAATTAGACTTTTGAAAAACTAAGCATGTCTGCCCAAGTGCCCATGTTCACTCTGTGTATCCTTGATGACCGTGTAAACAATAACATGGAGACTAAACTGCAATCTTTGTTGGCTTTGTTGTCATTTTTCGCAGCCATTGTGCAGTTAAACTCTGCATTTTTTAATACTGCAGCTGCCTACATGCACAAGAGGCAACCGTTTACACTTGTACACACTGGTGCCAGTGCAGTTTAATTGATAAAATTACTGAACATTAACTGTCTTTTAATCCTCAGCTAAGCAAGCCAAACTTGTTAGAGAAATTTAGCTGGATGTTCACAAAAACTTCTAAAGACTAACATCACATCGCCTCTTCACTCTTAAAAGAGCCAGGAGGATCACACGAGGCACACACCCCTAACCCAAAGGTCTCCATTTCTATCTGCACATGTCATGAGAAATCAATTATGAAGACACGCTTGATTTTGAGTGATCTCTGAGGGCACAGTGTCTCTCTATTCCATGACAGCTTACATCGTCTTCCTATCAACAAAATGAATCTGAATATCATTTTGACCTCAGCTTTCCTACAATCAAGAGGCTCAGCAGGGGGCAAATTAATTTTAGGGGCATTCAACACCTCATAGTGCATGACAGATAGCAGATATCTTATGACAGCAGTGAGAAATGCAAGGATGGAGTGTGTGCTTGTGTGTCTTAATGAAGAAATAGTGCCATTTTTTTTTTTCCTTCTGTGGGTGCATGCATGACCCAGTTGGCTCTGTGCCCGTTTTGCAAAATCTGGAAGCTACAAATGAACCATCTGGTCTATGTGTATGTGTGTGTTACAGATTTTATGTGGGAATAAACAGGGAATTTGCAGCAGCTGATTCTGTTCACCCCTCCAATGATGATGAATATCATCCAGACAGAAATGGACATATATTTTATGACATTGACATTTTTTTATTTATTTTTTCTTTTAGCTTTTTTTATTTTATGAAATAACGTTAGTAGAGAGTTAACAATAAATGATGACTAGGAGAGGAGAAATATATATATATATATATATAATATATATATATATATATATATATATATATATATATATATATAGACATTTTATAATGAATGAAATGTGTGTATGGATGCATAGTTGTCATTTTAACAGATCTTAGGACTGGTGGTGGTGCTTGAGACATTGTTGGTCAGTTTTTCTGTTTAAAAAAAACTAACAATAATACTGATAAATACTGATATTACTACATCTACCAATAAAAACAGCATACGCATTAAGGACTGATGAGCTGCTGTTAATGAATATTAATGTTATCTGCATTAACTCAAACACTGGCCAGTGAAATCTTAACAATATAGCCAATGGCTAATATAGACACTTAGCATGAAAACGTCATAAACTACATTTATGATTTTAACAGACATTCAAGATTTTGCAAGAAAGTGTCTACTGCCTATACATAGACAGCTGCATTTTAAGTCCTAGCCAGCTGTGGACAGTAATTAAATATTTTCATTTCTTTACTGTACTTAAAGTCCAATATGTAATATTTTCTGTCCGCTAGAGGTCGCTAGAGGCCTATTCAAAACAAAGACGTAGCTTGATGATGCCAAGTTTGAGCGCAGAATCTTGGGACATGTGGTCTTCACCTCACAGCCGGTGGAAATAATCAGGATAGGACTCGGGAAGAAATCATGTTCTTGGATGTGATTATTAACGTCATTGTAGTATGAAGCAGAGCAGGACTGACTGGGAGCTGAAAGAGACGGCTGGAGCGATTGCGCAACACACGCCTCACGAGCAGCGGGACTTTTATTATGCCACAGTCGCCGGCGCCGCTTCCGCTATTCTGGTCATGAGTATGAGGTAACGCAGCTCTGTTTATCATATTAGATATATTTGAGTGTGTTGAAAATGATGTTATAACGTTACTCTGTGCGTTCGCTCGGCGGCTGCTGTGAGACTCTGTTACACACTGCAGTAAGATAGATCGATTTTACAATATCATATTAAATGCTGGATGCTTGTGTTGATAAATGGCATGCAATTAATTTTAAAACGTATGATGGAGAAAATGCTGTATTACTGTTACTAAAAATAAAGCTGCATCTGATTATGCTATGTTAGCTACTTCACAAAATAGTGTTTTTCTCTGAGGCATGGTAAAGCATGAGACTCGCAAAAAATCAAGAAAATTAGATTTAAACAATAAGACTAAACGCGTTGACCTATTTAACAACAATTAGTTTTTCTGTCTATAAATATATAAAAACAGTTGTTCCCTTGTCTATTAAAACATGTCATATATTAAAGTGTCTTTGGTGTTTCCATGGTTTCTACAAAATAAAACCGGAAACCGAGGGTAACGCGGGTATGACGCAACTGACAGGCGACTCCTCACACGTCCCGGAGCCTTGATTAAAATTGCATTTTTTGCAATTTTTCTGACACTCTTATCTTAAACATAAACACTCAATTTTCAGAAAACAAAACTTAATATCTTAAGTAATTTTGCTTCTCAAGTAAATGTATCTCGATTTAAGAATGTTTAGATATTTGTTCTGGAAAACAAGACAAAAATACAAAGTAAGAAAATCTTTTTTTTTTTTTTCTTTCTCCAGTGCATGAGGATATTTTGACTGTGAAGGCTATGTGATGGAACATGGCAATTTTTCTGTCTCTGTATATCTGACACACACACACCCACGGATCCTCCCTGTAGCTCAGAGCAACTTCTCTGACTTTTGATCATGACATCTGTGTCTTGCTGAAATGTTTGCTCGTCTCCTCCAGCCTTCTGATGTAGCTCCAGGAGCTAATGGCTTGTGAAAAAGGCAGAAGGGCCCCAGTCTGCATGTGCGTGTCTGTTTGTATCTCTTTGTATATGTGGAGAGGAAGAACAAGAGAAAATAGCTTTTGTTTAAGGAATACATTAAATTCACTAGACTATCAAAGTAAGACAAAAGGGTTCATGAAAAGTTTGTAAAATGTCCAAATAAGGAATAAAATCTGGATTATATAGCATTACTTCCACTGACATCATTACATCTATTCAGGCATCAGGTGTTTTAAGATAATCCAATTATTCTTGACCTTCCTGCAGAGACTGTATGAATACCTCATAGTGTTATGTTCTCATCTTCAGACTTTAATCCGGACCCAGACGTTGAAGCAAAACCGAATCCCTTCTGCTCATCAGTATGGAAAATGACGGAAACGCTGTCTTCTCCAGGTATTACACATGTTATTCAGGGGTTGTGGAAGAGTTTAGGACTCAAACTAAAAGGTCTAGGATTCAAAGAATAATATATTACATGAAAATCATGCACTATAATTTAATTTGTTTTTTGTTTTCTGACAATGTGAGTGATGCTTGCACTAATAACTTCTATTTGCTCTTCGGTAAACAAGCTCAATCATGAAACTTTAGTTAGTAAGCTCCGTGCTTTAATTGAGACAGTATGGAATGTCGACATACCATCATTAAACATTTAATTGAAAAACATTATTTCAATAAAATGTCAAAGCATTCCTGTGGTCACCTTGATCAAAGTTCCTTCCTATTACAATCTGCTTTATAATGGCTCTTTTTAATGAATCTACAGTTTATCGGGATAGCAAAATAAATGATCATTAATAATCATCCCTTCCTTTCCTGTTCCACAAAACAAAACAAAAAATTAGGCAAGGTAAAATTAGCTTCTAATCATGAAAACACAAAATCCTTGTGTTCGTCCAAAATATTATGGTTCATTTAATTGATTTTATCAAATTGATTAAAAGACAACAGTAAGTGCTCATTATGTTCCTCTTTTCAGTTTCTCTCTAATATTGAGTCCAACACAATTAGGTGCATATTTGAAACAATGCCTCGATACAATACGAATCTTTATACTGTCTATTAATTTTTTTAAGAGCAGTTAAATTCATAAACTGTAAATCATTTGAACATGAATAACAAATAAATGTAAAATAAATGATAAATAGGACAATATTTCCTGAACATGGCACTTTTCTGTCTGTCTCTCAGCACTGTTTCATGTGCAGATATGAAATGAAAGATGCCCTCTAGCAAACATCTGCTCTCAAACACCACACACACTCACACTCTGCTCTGAGTGTCATGTTAATTAATAATCCCCAGAGAATTGAATCATATTTACAGCACATTCCTGCTGGCATTGCCCTCAGTGGCAGCCTGCTGATTCCAGACCGGCTTCCTGAGAGCTCAGGTACAGATGAGAGTTCTGATAGAAAATCACTTTCATTTTTTAATCGCATTCTTAGTGCTTCTCACTCCTACAAACTTCAATATTCTTTCATCTTATAGCTATAAAATGAATGTGGATAACATTGGAATTTAATGAGAAATTAGTTAGTTCAGCCAAAAATGAATTTTTTCATTTATTACTCACCCTCATGCCGTTCCACACCCGTAAGATCTTCGTTAATCTTGAGAACGCAAATTGAGATTTTTGTTGAGATCCGATGGCTCAGTGAGGCCTGCATAGGGGGCAATGGTTCAATATTAATATTATAAAGTGACAAGAATATTTTTGGTGCGCCAAAAAAACAAAATAACGACTTATATAGTGATGGCCGATTTCAAAACACTGCTTCATGAAGCTTCAGAGTGTTATGAATCTTTTGTGTCGAATCATGATTCGGATCTCGTGTCAAACCGCCAAACTGCTGAAATCACGCTCCGAACCGCTGATTCAACACAAACGATTCATAACGCTCCGAAGCTTCATGAAGCAGTGTTTTGAAATCGTCCATCACTAAATTAGTTGTTATTTTGTTTTTTTGGCGCACCAAAAATATTCTCGTCGCTTTATAATATAAATATTGAACCACTGTACTCACATGAACTGATTTAAATATGTTTTCAGTACATTAATGGATCTTGAGAGAGGAAACGTCATTGCTGGCTATGCAGGACTCATGGAGCCATCGGATTTCAACTAAAATATCTTAATTTGTGTTCAGAAGATTAACAAAGGTCTTACGGGTGTGGAACGGCATGAGGGTGAGTAATAAATGACATTGTTTTCATTTTTGGGTGAACTAACCCTTTAAGCATGCTGCTGCATTAACTAGGGCTGGGACAAATAAATCTTGATTCGTGGATTGATTCTGACATTTTCCGAATGCATCGCGATTCTCTCTTGAATCGATTCTGAGCTTAGTTTTTAACAACAGATTGACTAGTTTTAAACCGCACACACAAACGCTCATGAAGAAGAGAGCGCTCGTGGTTCGGCTATTTGCACCTCAGAATGCTTTTGTGATGTGAAATTAATGTAAACAGCCCACTGCAAACACCCTTGTAATTTGCTTCAACCTTTTCAAATTTTATGAATGATTATTTTTTAGAAGGTTCAAGTAGAGTGTGTAAGGAATTGCTCAGAATCAAATTGACGATGACGATGCATTCAGAAATATAATATATATTGACCCAAAGACAAAAGAACTTATAAAAATAAGCTGTTATGCAGGAGCAATAGCCTTGTACGCAAAGCTGTGTCATATGTCTGTGCACAAAGCAGCCACCTTTTACAGTTCTTCCAGAACCAAAACCGGTAACCGTAATTAATTAGATGGCAACCCATGCCATTACCCGGAGCTGTTCACCTCTTCAGATTCGGATTTATGCATTTCTGTGTCAGCGCTATCAACGCCGAAATGAATCTGCAGCAGTCAGGTGGCACATGTAAGCTCTCTGTAAGTTGTTTTTGTTCATTATTATTGTAATGTTATGTGCTTTGAGGTAATTCTTGTGTTTTGGAGGAGATGTTGCTTTGGGGAGCGCTTTAGCTTTCAAAGATAGCTTGCTTTTGCTAGCCTCTCTGAAATTGCCTACTCTGTGTAGGAATCATCTGGGAAGATGGAGACAAATAAAGCAAAATATTCTCCATTTGTTCATCATTTTCTAAGAGAAAAACTGAGATATTAAAGAGAAGCCATTTTCACTATAAGGTTATTGAGCTGCTGTGCTTTAAAGTTCTTGATGTTAGATTATAGGTTCTTCAGATCAGCATATTATGATCTCTGGGTTCTATAAAGCACTTAAAACCTGAAAATAAAATTTTCTCATGTGACATGAGATTATAAAATCCTATAAAACTTTCATGTTTTTAACAGTGTAAAAAAAGTAGAAAAATGATACAGTGGGACAGACAGAAAGAAAGAAGGAAATAGAAAGAGGCCTCAGTGTTGGACCCATCAGCTTGTGTTAAGTGGATTGTGACGGGAGCCAGACGGACTTTGATTCCCTCAGGTGATTTTTCCGGTAAGTTCTCAATAACACGGAATGACAGGGGACAGAGGGTGCACATCCCCTCTCGTGTCATCCTCATTCTCCTGCTATTTTCAAAATCGCGGCCATGACAGGGCTTTTAGCCGCAGCTGTAATATGTAGCCGTGGAGGGCAGCCGAGCACAAAACTGGTGCTTGTTGTCATGAGCTGTGGTCACTGGAGTTTGTTACATTAGCCTGTCAGGGGTGAGAGGCTAACAGACCGCTGTTACTTTAAAGACTCGATACAGCTGTAGTATGACAGAGTCTGTTTGATTAAAGGAAATCACGAGAGCAGGTCGGCCTTCCAGCATGATAATACATTGTCTGGACTGGGAGACGTTTACACGACTCCATTTTCAACTAAAAGCAAAGAATTTGAAAACGGGTTTCAAAGTGCAAGTTTTTGAAATTATACCATTATCGTCTCTAAACTACAAAAATGTGCATTTGTGAAAACGCTAAGGTCCTGTGCATGTGTATTACATGTTTAGTCTATAGGCATGTAGTGTTTCTTTACAAAGTGACAGTGTCAAATACCGGCGTGGCAGCAGAATACAGTATTTTTTTGTCGTTTTTGTGGATATGTGTGAACCGGGCTCGCTTTGACAGTGTTGTCATCTGTACACAAAAAACTTGAATAATGAATATGAATAATGAATAACTTTTCCTTTTTTCAGTACATCGTTGTGTAAACGTATGCCAGGCCAGTAGTTGGCGATGCCACTTTAAGAAACCCTTCGTTCTTGTAGACAAAACACGTAATTCGCATGTTCATGACGTCACATTTTTGTATTTTACATGGAGACGATAACGGTATTATTTTCAAAAACTTGCACTTTGAAACCTGTTGGAAATTAACATTTTGTAAATTGTATTTTTTATGCGTAAACAAAGGACACGCTTTGCTTCATAAAATTGAGGTTAAACCACTGGAGTCACATGGATTACTTTAATGATGTCTTTACTAACTTTCTGGGGCTTGAAAGTGGTCGTTGCGTGTGCTGTTAATGGAGGAAAAGAAAGCTCTCAGATTTCATCAAAAGTGTTATGAAGATGAACAAAAGTCTTACGGGTTTGAAATATGAGAGGAATTATGACATAATTTTAATTTTTGTGTAAACTAACCCTTAATATGGTCCATTGGTTGGTTCTTTCTCTATTTTTGTGGTCTTTCACTCTCTTCTGGTACTATCTGAGCTGTATTCATTAATGGGCTAACTGAAGTGGGTTGGGCTAATTAGTGAAGACAGGTGATACAGGCCTTTAAAACCCTTCAGTTTTTAGCATTCTGGTCCTCGAGTGAGAGTAAGATCTTATCTGTGAGCTGGTGTTGAAGGCATGTGTGTGATTGATTGAATTCGTTTGACTACTGAAAGTGTGTTTTAAGAGTGTGATATATATAATATATATATATAAAAAAGAGGACCTTTTGTTCTTTTCGATAATTTGCATTCAAAACACACTTTTCTTTGAGAACCTAAGCCAGGAGATCTGGTTAAAGCGGAATAAATGCTTCATATACAGGTGAAACTATACATGCAGTAAGTGGACGAGTATGTTGGATGTTTCCACATTAATGGAGCATCACCATGGGCCAAACAGTCTCTGACATACAGAAACGAAGGCACCCTATGTAAATAACAACAGGCATGGAGAACTCAAGCTATGCTTACTAAAGACTGATAGAGCACTCTGCCAACAACAGGCTACGGTCTGAACAGCCTGTGATGTGGACAGAACTGACAATTCATGTTTGATCTGTTGATTGAGAGAGTGGCACACACACGGAACAGTTCAGTCAAAGATCATAAATGGTGCAAAATCAATTGATTCAATTGAATTCAAATGCACTCTTAAAAATAAAGGTTCCCAAAGGGTGTCATTGAAGAACCATTTTTGGTTCCCCAAAGAACCTTTCAGTGCAGTTCTTAGAACATTTAAAAAAATCTAAAGAACCTTTTTCCAGTATAAAGAACCTTTTGTGGAATGAAAAGGTTCCATGCATGTCAAAGGTTCTTCAGGAAACCATAGATGCCAATAAAGACCCTTTATTTATAAGTGTAAATAGATGGTTTAGTGGTTGCTGGACCAAACCCACCAAGGCTTTCCCAAACTGACCTTTGTGAAGGAACTGCAGGGTATGTGAATTGATGAAAAGTTAATAATTAAATCATAAAATATTAATTTAAATAAGCAAAATAAACACGCATCAAATATTTAATCTGTATATGCATGTGACCATTACCAAGAACTGTGAACATGCAATTATTAATATTTAATAGAATAACTTTAATAACTTAAAATATCAGTGTGGGTACTTCAAGTATTTAGGTTTTTCAACTGACAAAAACATTTGGGAATTCTTGACTAAACCCAAGTTTGTTTCCAGGATCTTGTCCTTATAATTTGTGCACAGTAAGTTGCTTTGGATAAAAGCATTTGATAAATGTCTCCTTACAAAAAGGAGTAAACACTCAATTATGATGAGTTATACTTCATGACATGCATTGCTGAGAAACTAAATTCCAAAAATGAAGAAAATTCCAAAAATAATATTCTTCATACTGAAGAATATTATATATTTGCATAGATCTAGTTTCAACTGAGGTTCGGTATATCTACCATACTAATGCAATTCAGGATATGAATCTCTGTAAACGATTTTGAATTAATAATCCATGCCACATAAAAAGTCATGGATATTAATTGATCAAAGGTTTTGGTACCATCTGGTTCACAGGTGAGACACTTCTGTCCTAAAAACATTTCTCTTTTAACACCAGAACCTGTGAGCGTTTTCCAGAGCAGCATTGCTAGCTTGAACCTTCTGCCTTTTGATCTGCTACTCCAGCGGAGTTATTTTTGTGACTATATTTTTACCGCCTTTCATTCCACAGTCTTTCTCTTGTCATTGTTCATCCCTTGGGTTTTGAATGGGTAGCATATGGAAAAATGTCTCTGTTTTTGTT
Source organism: Chanodichthys erythropterus (assembly GCF_024489055.1). Taxonomy (NCBI): domain Eukaryota; kingdom Metazoa; phylum Chordata; class Actinopteri; order Cypriniformes; family Xenocyprididae; genus Chanodichthys; species Chanodichthys erythropterus. The sequence goes on along the minus strand of NC_090231.1, from coordinate 7,486,871 downwards.
TTGCGGCTAAACTCAAAGTCAGGACCATTTGGTGATCTCAGCACATGACCACCATACGTAGCACCCCAGTACCACCAACATTATTCGGTCATGGGTAAAATTGGTTTGGCAAAGAATTTATTGCATGATCTTATATGTATTTGTTTTACAAAAATTCAAAATAAGTCAGATTTTAATATCGTCTTTTTCTCACGTTACATTGATTATAAAGATCATATTGTATGTCAAAGCCCGGATCTTCTCCAACATAACCACACATAGAAAAAACAACCAGAGAAAGAGAGAGCACTGCAAATGAGCCTTAAAATCAAAACTCAGTCCTTAACCTCACTTTGCATACATGCATATGGGCTCTAGGTGGCAGTGTTGTCATGCTGGCAGCTTGTCTCATCTTACCCTGCTCTATTTGCAGTGGTTCCAGTTCTCTCACCATCAACCTAATGAAGTGAATTCTACAGTGTGGCTGAAACTGATGGCTCTATCTCCTCTGTCACTGGCAATTTCACCTGGTTTTCTGAAGTCACTCAAATCAAAAGTAGTTTTGTCTGTTATCATATATGATAAAGATTTGTTTTATATGCAGTCTTTGCCAATGGCTGTCCATGGTGGACAGCCATGAATTTATTTATTGTTTGTTTGAAAATAATGTTATTTTTTATTTTTTTATGTGAATACAAGCCTAAATTCAATCTGTTTGGACTGTTCTGTCAAATTTGGACTAAACCACTCCATTCATATGGATTAGTTTTATGATCTCTTTATGAACTATTTGAAGCATCAAAGTGTCAGTTGCGTAGCTGTCTATGGAGGGACAGAAATCTCTCAGATTTCATTAAAAAGATCTTCATTTGTGTTCTGAAGATGAACGAAAGTCTTAGAGGTTTGGAACAACATGAGTAATTAATGACAGAATTTTCATTATTGGGTGAACTATTCCTTTAAATAAATATATGCGCTGTGGGTTTCAGGGTGAAGCGCGAAGCTAAAGTATTTACATGCATGCAGGTTACGAGATCTACCATCTAAGAGTGGCTCCGTTCACAGTAAATGCTGCTCCACACAAACTCAATATCTTCATGTGCTGTTTGTTTGGGTTTCCAATAACATGCATTTGGGAACGCATAAAGTCTAACGCGCATTGCAAAGTGTTGCACTGGTTTAATTTACTATGGAAGGCGTAGAGGTTGAAAAACGTGTATTTTAACATTAGCAACGCTTAAAATGTGTATTTCACGCGCATTTCACACGTTCAATATGTGTTGTTTGTGTGTATTTAATGCACTGATTTTTCACGTGCAAACAACATTTATTTACCGTGTGAAATATGTGTTAGATATGCGTGAAATACACATATTTTACGTTTTGTTGACATGGTAAAATTCACTTGTTTTTGGACCTATTAGCTTTCCATAATTTACAGCAGTTCGTCTCAGCAGCTAGGTAAACAAACTCTGCTATATGCTGTGAGTTTTTCTGAGAGAATTACAGTGGCTGTAGCATTTCTATCATAAAGAAGTGGCCAAATATTAAAAATTATGATGATATTTGAATTAAATGTTGTTTGGCCAATACTAAACAAGATTTTATCATGCTGGTGCATTCACGGAATGTTGAAACAGCAATTTCGAAGTTTCAACTTGTAAAAAGCGTTCACATCCTCGTAGCAGCAGAAGGGACTTTTCTGAGAGCTCCAATTTGTACCACATGACGCTGCAGATTCATTTAGGCTTTGATAGTAGTGCTATAAAAATGCATAATTCCCAATATTTGGCCACTTCTTTATGATAGAAATGCTGCAGCCACTGTAATTTCTTGAACAAGAATATATGGACATCAAAGCATGCAAACTTGGAGCAAGCAGGCCCGGATTAAGAACACGTTGGGCCCTGGGGCTATAGCAACACCAAGGGCCCCCTTTCATATGATTGCCATGCCACAGTGTCTTGTACCACAAGAATTTTTTTTTTTATTATTATTTTTATATTTTTTTACAAATTTCATTTTATCAAATAATTTTATCCACACTAAATATTCCATGCTATTTAACATATTTTAAAATATATTTAACATATCAAATATTTAACATATTTTAAAATTGTATTGCATATATTGCTGACACAATAATTCTTTCCTCTGATTAACACAAAATAAACTATTTTGAAGAATGTGGGTAGCCAAACAGTTGATGGTCCCCAGTGATTTCCACATTATAAATATTTTTTTTCCTACTATGGAAATGAATGGGGACCAGTTTGGTTACCCACATTCTTCAAAATATTTTCTTTTGTGTTCAACAGAAGAAAGAAACTGTGAGTATGTGATGACAGGATTTTAATTTTTGGGGTGAACTATCCCTTTAAGGACAAGGGTCCGCATGCTAAGTATTAGGATGCTGTCACTTTAAGACCTGCACGCGTCCGATTTTCTCAACTCACTTCAGACATAACCAACTGTGTTTATGTAAACCTTTTGTGTAATTGACAGTATTATAGTGCAATCAGACGCAAAAGATGAAGTCCAGTAGTCTGGTGCTGTTTGACAGGCTTGTGTGCACGCTTTGGGTGTATGGGGTCAGAAAAAGCGCATCTCAGAACAGCACACGAATGACATGTTTAACTGGCAGGGCTTTAAAACACATGCAAATAAAGAACTTTTGTGATTGCGAATAAGTGCAGTGTCCATGTGATGCGATAGCATAACGCAAAGAGGCGTTTCCCGATGTCATGTCGCGAATTGTAAAGTGATTTTGATTGTACGGTGATTTATCAGTCAGGCACATTTTCCAATAATTTTTTCTTGTTATTTTATTAGACACAAATCAACCACCTTTTGACTTGTCAATCTCATTTCCTCCAGCCAATCACGGGCCACCTCTACCCGCGGGCCCTGGGGCTTCAGCCCCACCTAGCCCTTATGTTAATCCGGCCCTTGGAGCAAGGGTTTAAACTTTTATTTTGAAATTGCGATGAACAGTTTGCATATTTAGAAACCTATTGTAGCTATTGATGTATTGCGTACCCAGTTGAACGTCCAAACCTCGTCCAAACTCACAGCATATAGCAGACTTTAACCAAGCTGCTGAGTCGCACTCCACACATGTAAATTATGGAAAGCTAAGAGGTCCAAAAACGTGAATTTTTAACATGTCAACAACACATAAAATATGTGTATTTCACGCATATTTAACGCATATTTCACACGGTAAATACGTGCTGTTTGCACGTGAAAAATCAGCATGTTAACTACATGCAAACAACACCTATTTAACGTGTGAAAAACACATTTTTTTCCATTGTTGATGCAATAAAATGTTTTTGAACCTTTAGGCCTTCCATAGTAAATGAAACCAGCGCAACACTTTCCATGAAAAAATGCGCATCAGCATTCCCCGAAGACGTGGACGGCTATGAATAGCTTGTCAAAAACCGATTACTCGATTATCAAAATACTCATTAGTGACTTCTCTAGTTGTCACAATATTAGCAAGAACAGTGCATGTATATTCGTAAAGAGGTCAGAGCTACACTTGCATTGTTTTTAAATGCGGAAATTGAATGTCTTGTTTGAATGAAAGTTCATAATCTGATATACAATGCAACTGAAATAAAATCTGAACTTGACAACTATTATAAAATGGACTTAATCATGTACTGATGCACCCATGTGAATTTATGAAGGAGAGAGAATAAAAAAGAATGAAAGCGAGACTGTGACTATGTGATAAAAAGACATTGTATCCGGGTCTAGTTTGCTATAATGGTTGCGTGCAAAGGGTTTCACTTCAAGGCATGAAGGGGAAAAAAAAAACAAAAGAGAACAAAATAAATGAGGCAAAACATGACAGACAACTGCGAGACAGGCACAATTAGAATCATTATTGAGGCAGCAGAGATCAGAGAGGTGCAGCATGGCCGTCCTGCTGGGCTCTGGCACGCAGATGAATAAGGTCATGGTCACTTCAGTAAAGGTATGCTGAACCTTCTCCTGATCATCCCATCTTAATCTCTCTTTGCCTTCTGTTTCACACAAACACACCCATACAGACTTGAACACTCAAGATTTAGATTTAGTCTTTCAACTGAAAGCTGCGTGAAGTCAAAGCTGACCTTTGGAGTTGTAGTCCACACCGTTTTGGAGGCAGTTCTCACTGTCTGTCTTGTTTTCTTCATGAATAGCACAAAGAAACTTTCCATTAAGGACACTTGAAATGCATTATTCAGAAATTCAGACTGTATTTACTAGGATAAACTAAGACCTCAATTCAAAAGGTTCATTGGATCAGTTCAGCTGGCAGCATGTTAAAGGATTAGTTCACTTTCAAATGAAAAATACCACAGGCTTTACTCACCCAAAAGCCATCCTAGGTGAGTATGGCTTTCTTCTTTCTGATGAACACAGTCAGAGAAATATTAATAAATATCCTGATGCATCCAAGCTTTAGAATGGCAGTGAGTGAGGATCAACAAGTAGGAGCTGTAGAAAGTGTCTCCATCCACATCCATCCATTATAAACATACTCCACACGGCTCTGGGGGGTTAATAAAGTCCTTCTGAAGTGAAGCAATGTGTTTGTGTAAAAAAAAATTAATAAATCCATATTTAACAAGTTATGAAGTAAAATATCTAGCTTCTGCCAGACCGCCTTCCGTATTCAACTTACGGAGAAAGTGTAAAACTCTTGCAGTTCAAAGCGCTTACGCTACGTCCTACGCCTTCCTTATTCAACTCACGGAAAAATCTTTTTACGTAAGTTGAATATGGAAAGTGGTCTGACAGAAGCTAGATATTTTACTTGAACTTTTGTTAAATAAAATGTGCAAGAAGTGGACGCTAGATCACCCAACCGTTGGGTTAAAAATTTAACCCAAATGTTGGGTTTGTCCATATTTGACCTGAAATTGGGTTAAAACAACCCAGCATTTTTTTGTGCTAACAACTATGAAAACCTTAGAAAGCACATATCAACATCTGCACATTACTTCACTTATTTTTATTTTAGAAAATGAAAATAAAAAAAGTATTAAAAAGTTTCAACTTTTATTATACTCCATACAAGTGCCTATAACTTGCAGTGTTTCTCAAGGCAACTTCAGTTTGCTGGTGACATCTCCATTGTATCTCTTTCTCTCTCGCTCTCTCAACAGACACACAGTCTCTCCTGAATTCGACCCGCACGACTCCCACATTTAGATATGCTCTGGAATCTTCTGCTCGAGCAAGTGGACTAATGCATCTCCGTGGAAACGCTCGCTCGCAGATTGATCAGGCATTACAATATCTGCTCTCTCCACCATCACAGACAGACAGCCAAAGATTCGACTCATCTCAAGCACGGGGGAAATTGGCAGTGAAGAGCATCTTAAGTTAGTGTCAGTGTTCGGGAGATGATGCATAGTCATTTCAATAGACAAAAATCCCTCTGCATTCAGATGAGGGTCGAATTGCAATTCCCAGTTCATTTAGTTCCTCTCAGAAGTATGCTACACTATTAGAAGAAAAGGTTCTATTTAGAACCTTGAAGAGTTCTGTCAGGTGCTTCAAATTTACAGTAGAACCTTTTAGGGGCTCCCATCATTTTATGGATTTAGTTTTATTTAATTCATTTTGTTTTAATTCACCGTAAACTGAATTTTATGAATTAAGCATCTCATAAACATACTTTATCATTAGGAAAAAAAAAAAAGATTAATTTGTATTAATACTGTACTTTAAAATTGAGTCAAGAACCCTAGGGTTCTATATAGAACCCCACTGAACCTTTTTAACCTTCTTGTGTTCCGTCATTTTAAACGAAAATTTTTTTTTTTTTTTGAAATGTAAAAAAATCGCTGTTTCATCAGAATGGTACGAAACTCAGTGACTTTTATGGCACTCACTATATGACCCCCCCCACGCCATGGCATCAAAACAGGATGCAGTATGTAGTCTGGCATTGTCATGTTGGAAAATGCAAGGTCTTCCCTGAAAGAGACGACGTCTGGATGGGAGCATATGTTGTTCTAGAACTTGGATATACCTTTCAGCATTGATGGTGCCTTTCCAGATGTGTAAGCTGCCCACGCCACACGCACTCATGCAACCCCATACCATCAGAGATGCAGGCTTCTGAACTGAGCGCTGATAACAACTTGGGTTGTCCTTGTCCTCTTTAGTCCGGCTGACATGGCGTCCCAGTTTTCCAAAAAGAACTTCAAATTTTGATTCGTCTGACCAGAGAAGAGTTTTCCACTTTGCCACAGTCCATTTTAAATGAGCCTTGGCCCAGAGAAAACGCCTGCACTTCTGGATCATGTTTAGATATGGCTTCTTAGATATGGCTTTTTAGCCGGCAACGGCGAATGGCACGGTGGATTGTGTTCACTGACAATTTTCTGGAAGTATTCCTGAGCCCATGTTGTGATTTCCATTACAGTAGCATTCCTGTATGTGATGCAGTGCCGTCTAAGGGCTCGAAGATCACGGGCATCCAGTATGGTTTTCCGGCCTTGACCCTTACGCACAGAGATTGTTCCAGATTCTCTGAATCTTTGGATGATATTATGCACTGTAGATGATGATAACTTCAAACTCTTTGCAATTTTTCTCTGAGAAACTCCTTTCTGATATTGCTCCACTATTTTTCGCCGCAGCATTGGGGGAATTGGTGATCCTCTGCCCATCTTGACTTCTGAGAGACACTGCCACTCTGAGAGGCTCTTTTTATACCCAATCATGTTGCCAATTGACCTAATAAGTTGCAAATTGGTCCTCCAGCTGTTCCTTATATGTACATTTAACTTTTCCGGCCTCTTATTGCTACCTGTCCCAACTTTTTTGGAATGTGTAGCTCTCATGAAATCCAAAATGAGCCAATATTTGGCATGACATTTCAAAATGTCTCACTTTCAACATTTGATATGTTATCTGTATTCTATTGTGAATAAAATATAAGTTTATGACATTTGTAAATGATTGCATTCCTTTTTTATTCACAATTTATTCAAAATAATTATTTGTTTTTGCCTCGTAAAATCTAACTTATAATCTATCACTCTTTCTTTTTCGGTGGGGGAACACATCCCCAACATTATTTTATATAAAAAACATTTGGATTACCTTGATATCGCTAGTTTTATCCGACTTCCCGAACTTTCGCTACTAGCTTTAGCCCGTTAGCATTAGCGGCGTGCCACGCCCACGCTACGCTAGCGTTTGTACTCTTCTCTCTCACAATATTATTGTTTCATCTAAGTTACTCTAATGGCGAGTGTATTGGATGTTTCTCTACCTTTGTGTGCAGGTGAGGACACGTTTGAGCTGCATGCGGTGCAGTTGGAACTGGAGGCCGTGGAGCGGCAGATCCGGATCCTTCTCGAGAAGCAGGCCGAGCTATGCGAGCGGCAGACAGCGCTGGAAACTCCTCGCGCTGACGCTCACCAACCCTCGGTAAGTTTGCAGCGCGATATTAACACTCCTGCTTCCTCTACGCCGTGTGTTTCTCTGCACAGGGCCTGAGCACCAACGCGTTCATCCCAGCCCTCGTTCACTCCGGCGCCGTCACACCAAGGACCTTGGGTGCTTCAGCAGCGGAAGATGCGAGCCAGGCCTCGGACCAGGACCTCTCCTCCTCCACCGCCCCCGGTCTTCAACGTCTCGACACGGAACCGCTTCTCCCCTCTTCGCGAGGCAGAACGCGACGCTGTGGTCATCGGAGACTCCATCGTCCGCCACGTCCACGCTACCTCAGCCAAAGGTAAGGTGCGCAGTCACTGTTTTCCTGGTGCTCGTGTTCTCGATGTCTCTGCGCAGATTCCCGCGATCCTCAACGGTGCTGAGACCATCGGAGCTGTAGTGCTGCATGCGGGGGTGAACGACACCAGGCTGCGGCAGACGGAGGTGCTGAAGCAGGACTTCAGCAGCCTGATTGAGACGGTACGAGCCACATCGCCCGTGACGAAGATCATCGTGTCCGGACCGCTTCCGACGTACCGACGAGGATATGAAAGGTTCAGTAGATTATTTGCTCTAAATGAATGGTTGATGTCTTGGTGTAATGAACAGAAGCTGCTCTTTGTAAATAATTGGAATCTTTTCTGGGAGCGTCCTAGGCTTTTCCGTGCTGATGGCCTGCACCCCAGCAGCATCGGAGCTGATCTTCTGTCAGAGAACATCTCCAAGACGCTTCGCACCATATGACTAGTAAGTCAAACCTTAAATCACAGCCTTTGTTCTGCCCACTTCATTGATAGAAATGTGAGTGTAGTACAGTCTATAGAAACTGTGTCTATTCCCCGAATAGTGAGGTTTAACAATAAAAATAAAGGATCTAGAAAAAACCTAATCGTGATCAAACCAGATTTTTGTAAAATTACTGAACAAAAACAATCTCTAAAGCTAGGGCTACTAAACATTAGATCGCTGACACCGAAGGCAGTTATCATAAATGAAATTATCACGGATAATAGTCTTGATGTAATCTGCCTTACTGAAACAACATGGCTTAAAGCAAATTATTATTTTGGTCTTAATGAGTCTTGTCCACCTGGCTACCGTTATAAAAATAAATGCCGCCTGATTGGCCGTGGCGGTGGTGTAGCAACAATCTATAGAGAGATACTTAATGTTACTCAGAGAACAAACTATAGGTTTAATTCATTTGAAATTCTTATGCTAAATGTAACACTCTCAGATATAAGTAAAAAGTCGCTACTATCTCTTGCTTTGGTTACCATTTATAGACCTCCAGGGCCTTATGCTGATTTCCTAAAAGAGTTTGCAGACTTTCTCTCAGACCTTTTGGTCAACGTCGATAAAGCACTGATTGTTGGAGATTTTAACATTCATGTAGACAATATAAATGATGCGTTAGGGGCTGCGTTTACTGATTTACTAAACTCATTTGGGGTCGAACAAAACGTCACTGGACCCACTCACCGTCTTAATCATACTCTAGATTTAATTATATCACATGGAATAAATCCTACCGATATAGAAATTCTACCGCAAAGTGATGACGTCTCTGATCACTATCTTGTAACATGCGTACTGCATACTGATGATATTTGTCAAATTGCGACACGATATCGACTAGGCAGAACAATTCTCCCGACAACTATAGATAAATTCACAAATAATCTGCCTGATCTGTCTCAGCTGTTCATCGTACTCGAACACGCAAATGATCTTGAGGAAATGACTAGCAGTATGTGCACCATTTTTACTAGTACATAAGATACTGTTGCACCGATGAGATTAAAAAAGGTTAGAGAGAAAAATACTGTTCCATGGTACAACAGTATTACTTGCGCTATGAAAAGAGAAACTCGTAATCTACAATGCAAATGGAGACAAACTCGTTTAGAGGTCTTCAGAATCGCATGGAAAGACAGTTCGTCCCGCTATAGAAAGACTCTAAAAGCAGCCAGGGCCGAGCATCTTCGCAAACTTATAGAGAATAACCAAAACAATCCACGGTTCTTATTTAGTACAGTAGCTAGATTAACAAATAAACAGATATCACCAGAACAAAATGTTTCATTACAGTTTAGTAGTGATGACTTTATGAATTTCTTTAATGAAAAAATCGAAAGTATCAGAAATAAAATTGTAAATGTACAACCTTTGACAGAGTTTTATGATTCAGCCTCAATTATCGCCCCTCAAGAACAGTTGCAGTGCTTTTCAACTATAGGACAGGAAGAGCTAAATAAACGTATTACTGCGTCTAAACCAACAACATGTTTATTAGATCCAATACCCACTAAACTACTGAAAGAACTGTTACCTGTAGCAGAAGAGCCTCTTCTCAATATTATCAACTCGTCTTCATCTCTAGGTCACATCCCACGACTGTTCAAGCTAGCAGTTATTAAGCCTCTCATTAAGAAACCACAATTAGATCCAAACGTATTAGCAAATTACAGACCCATTTCAAATCTTCCATTTATGTCTAAAATACTAGAAAAAGTGGTGTCGGTCCAATTGTGCTCCTTCTTGCAAAAAAACTCTATCTATGAAAAATTTCAGTCAGGATTCAGATCTCATCATAGCACAGAAACTGCGCTCGTTAAAATTACAAACGACTTGCTTCTAGCTTCTGACCAGGGCTGTGTCTCAATACTAGTGTTACTTGATCTCAGTGCTGCGTTTGACACTATAGATCATAAAATACTCCTAGATCGACTACAAAATTACACTGGTATTCAGGGACACGCATTACGGTGGTTTAAGTCATACCTATCAGACCGTCACAATTTTGTTTATATAAACGTGGAAAAATCTAAGATAACGATAGTAAACTATGGAGTGCCGCAAGGATCTGTGTTAGGACCTCTGCTATTTTCAATTTACATGCTGCCACTCGGCAATATTATAAGAAAACATGGGATTAGTTTCCACTGTTATGCCGATGATACTCAGTTATATATATCATCACGACCAGATGAAATCTCTAAATCATCCAAACTGACAGAGTGTGTTAAAGAAGTAAAACATTGGATGAATAGTAATTTTCTTCTATTAAATTCAGATAAGACTGAAGTATTACTTATTGGGCCAAAAACCTGTACACAGAATCTCTCAGACTACAATCTGCATTTAGAAGGATGTACTGTTACTCCATCCTCGACAGTTAAAGACCTAGGTGTTATATTAGACGGCAATATGTCCTTTGAAAATCATATTTCATATGTTACAAAAACAGCCTTCTTTCACCTCAGAAACATTGCTAAAATACGGAATATGTTATCTATTTCTGATGCAGAAAAGTTAGTTCATGCTTTCATGACGTCTCGACTAGATTACTGTAATGCATTATTAGCTGGCTGTCCTGCTTCCTCAATAAACAAGCTACAATTAGTACAAAATGCAGCTGCTAGAGTTCTTACCAGGTCAAGAAAATATGATCATATAACACCAATCTTATCATCTCTACACTGGTTACCCATTAAGTTCCGTATCGATTAGAAAGTATTGCTAATGACCTATAAGGCTCTAAATGGTTTAGCTCCTGTATACTTAACCAATCTTCTATCGCCCTACAATCCTTCACGCTCTTTAAGATCACAGAACTCTGGACTTCTGGTTGTACCTAGGATATCTAAGTCCACTAAAGGAGGGAGAGCATTTTCACATTTGGCTCCTAAAATCTGGAATAGCCTTCCTGATAATGTTCGGGGCTCAGACTCGCTCACCCAGTTTAAATCTAGATTAAAGACGCATCTCTTTAGCCAAGCATTCACATAACGCATCTCATACCAGATCAACTGCACATGACTATCTTTGCTTAAAGTTATGAACAGCAGCTACGCTAATTGTTCTCCTTTTGCTTTTCTGTTTTACCTCGGGACACCCGCCCTGAGGTGACTAGAGAGTACATCAGCTTCAGTTTGTATCCAGCCTCTGAAGAAGACCTCAGATGACCATCACCTGAGTAGAGACGGCGCCAGCTCCTGCGAGGACTTCAGGAGACGCAATCATCTAGATCAACATTCACATTGCACAATCTCTATATCCTAATTTATTGTTAATGTAATTCATTTTCCAGGAGCTCATTACTTCTACCTTCAGTTAAACTGCTAACAGTGATTGTAATTACATAAAGTATATTATTTGCTAACTACATTCTTTAAATTGTAATGTTGACATCCATTTTCTGTAAAGCTGCTTTGAAATGATATGTATCGTGAAAAGCGCCATACAAATAAATTTGAATTGAATTGAATATAGGAATCTAGTGGTTACACCATGGCATTACAGATGCTTTTCTTTTTTTTTTTACTTCCACCAGATGGCACTAATCTGCCTTCAAAAATGACATTTTAAAGGCATTGTCTTTATTTTAACATGAAATACAGCTTTAATTGAAAAGCAATTTTTGTATTATTTTCAATGGGAAAAAAGTAATCATAATTATTGCATAAATATTAATTAGTACCATGAAATTCTCTCAAAAGACAAAATATATATATATATATATATATATATATATATATATATATATATATATATATATATATATATATAAATATAAATATATAAATATATTTTATATATTATTATAAAATATATCAAGTTGATTTTTACTGAAAATAAAAAAAAAAAGTTACATTTCAGATGTTCGGTCACTTTTGACTGCGAACAACACAAGTGTGACCCCCAAATGAGCAAAACCAGAGGGTTAAAATGTTAGTTCACCCAAAAATGAAAATTCTGTCATTAATTACTCACCGTCATGTCGTTCCACACCAGTAAGATCTTTGTTCATCTTCAGAACACAAATTAACATATTTTTTGATGAAATCCGATGGCTCAGTGAGGCCTCTATTGCCAGCAAGATAATTAACACTTTCAGTGCCCAGAAAGCTACTAAAGACATATTTAAAACAGTTCATGTGACTACAGTGGTTCAACCTTAATGTTATGAAGTGACTAGAATACTTTTTGTGTGCCAAAAAAAAAAAAAAAAAAACGACTTTATTCAACAATATCTAGTGATGGGCGATTTTAAAACATTGCTTCATGAAGCTTTGATGCTTTACGAATCTTTTGTTTTGAATCAGTGGTTCAAAGCGTGTATCAAACTGCAAAAAGTCATGTGATTAAAGTAAACAAGGCTTCGTTATGTCATAAGTGTTTCAAAATTTCAATGGTTCACCACACACTCCGAACCACTGATTCAAAACAAAAGATTCGTAAAGCTTCGAAGCTTCATAAAGCATTATTTTCATTTTTGGTTGAACTAAGCCTTTAAGTATACTTAATATAAATGCTGTGCCAAGGGTGTTACTACAAACAAATACTCGGCACAGTGGAATAATGACCTCAAACACAAAAGGAATGGGAAATGAGGGAAGTTTGAATATTTTTCCCCCCCAAAATCACCAGCAATCAATGTACAACAGATATTGAGGGAGGTATTACAAACACGCAGGTCAGAAGCATGTTGGAGAGCGTCTCCCAATCTGGCCCCCAGGGCTGTTTATGGAAATGCAGAATTTAATAAGCTCTTCTCGACACCTTGTCACTAACGTGTGTGTGTGTGCGTGTATGCGTATATGCACCTGCATTAGCAACGCTCTGTTGGATGAGACCATTATGACAGAATGGAGTGACCTGTGCACACTGTCTGCATTCTTTGAATACTACAGAATTATTTGCATTTCACTTGAGTTCTGTCACACCATGTGACTGTATGTCATGCACACAGAAAAAACACAAAACATGTTTTAACATTTGCCATCAGTGCAAATAGCTGTAATGGGGACACGCAATTATGCAGTGAACCCATTTAAGTAAATTTGCACTTTATCGATAATCATTTAATACTGCATATGAGTTCAGTTAAATCTTCTATTCCTTTTAAAACATGGTTTGAAATTGCTACCAAGATGATTTGAGCTGATAGTTTATAAAAAATTCTCCTCTTTTTGACCTATTTTATTTTTATTTATTTTTTTTCAGCTGCAGTATGTTTTACTTAAGTATATTACTTTCCACCTTAATAATATATCCTTAATGTTAGCTTTAACAAAATAACCCAAGCATGACATCACATCACAATGAAATTGTATTGTTTCCTAAACAAAATATTTTCTTCTCATGCAATATTAATAAATCAACACAACTTTTTCCAAAAAGGTCAAAAAAAGTCATATTTCATGTTATATCTGCCATTTTGGCAAGAGCTTTTCGAGGAAAAAAAAAAAGAGTGAAGTCTCACAGGAATTATGGGAAATATTTATTAGGTAAAAGTTTATTAAAATTTACAGAAACATTTCACTGCCTGGCTTGAATTTCAGGACATGTCCAGAAGTAAGTTAATCAACAACTTTGTTTTCATTTACATGAAAAAAAACAATCTGTTTGTTGTAATTACAGCTTTTCTTGTTCCTGTCCGTCTCTTGGCTCATTCTACAATCAAACCCATCTGCTGTTCACTGTGCCGCCACATCCGAACCCGAGCAGACCCAGAAAAAAACGATCATCCCCAGTGGCCTTCGTTTCATTGGCCCACCAGGCTTTTGGAAGATTGATGATCAGTCGGTAAGCTGCCACAGCACCAGATTTGCAGAAGGTCTGGATTCACTGGTCTGGTAAAGGAAGGGCAGGAATAGCTGGGTAATTTGGCATCACTTTAGCCTTTATTCGCTGGCTGGGCCAGCAGTGTTGGAAAGACAGTCATGCATGTCGGCCCAAACAACTGCTGCCAAAGAGAACCAGATGATGATTTTATTTCTGAGGAAAAAAACACCTTTATTGTTATTGTTATAATTATCAAAAACATCTCATTCTGAAGTCCGAAGTTTTGTGACAGTAGATAATTTATGATGCAAAACAAACAATTTTGGACTTAAAGGATTAGTTCCCTTTGGAATTCACATTTCCTGATAATTTACTCACCCCCATGTCATCCAAGATGTTTATGTCTTTCTTTCTTAAGTCAAAAAGAAATTATGGTTTTTGGGGAAAACATTCCAGGATTTTTCTCCATATAGGCTAGCGGACTTCAGCAGCTATCAATGGGTTGAAGGTTTAAATTATAGTTTCAGTGCAGCTTCAAAGAGCTCTACACGATCCCAGACGAGGAATAAGGATCTTATCTAGAGAAACAATCGGTCTTTTTTTTTTTTAATTACATACTTTTTATCCACAAGCGCTCATCTTGCACTAGCAGTGTGATGCGCGACGCATTATGTAATCATGTTGGAAAGGTCACACAGAAGTACCGCAGTAGGGCGAAAAACTCATTTCCTCCAACTTCAAAATCATCAGATTTTTTCTTTGCACGTTCGCTTTGTAAATACTTGCTCTGTATTTCCGCCTACATCACGCAGCTTAATCTAGACATTTAGTTGTTGGCTGAACGTCTGATGCATATATGGCACACTTAAAGGTGCAATATGTACGATTTTGTAGTAAAATATCCAAAAACCACTAGGCCAGTGTTATATATTTTGTTCACTTGAGCACTTACAATATCCCAAATGTTTTCAACTATTTGTAAATCTTTAGAAAATTGAAATTTTAACAAAGTCTTCGGGACGTGTGAGGAGCCGCCTGTCAATTGCGTCATACCCGCGTTACCCTCGGTTTCCAGTTTTATTTTGTAGAAACCATGGAAACATCAAAGACGCTTTAATATATTACAAGTTTTAATAGACAAGGAAACAACTGTTTTGATATATATAGACAGAAAACGAATTATTGTTATATAGCTCAACACGTTTAGTCTTATTGTTAAAATCAAATTTTCTTGATTTTTTGCGAGTACCATGCTTTACCATGCCTCAGAGAAAAACACTGTTTTGTCAAGTAGCTAACATAGCATACTCAGATCCAGCTTTATTTTTAGTAACAGTAATACAGCATTTTCTCCGTCATTCAATACGTTCTAAAATGAATTCCATGCTATTTATCAACACAAGCATCCAGCATTTAATATGATATTGTAAAATGGATCTATCTTACTGCAGTGTGTAACAGATTCTCACAGCAGCCGCCGAGCGAACGCACAGAGTAACGTTATAACATCATTTTCAACACACTCAAATGTATCTAATATGATAAACAGAACTGTTACCTCATACTCATGACCGGAAAAGCGGAAGCGGCGCTGGCGACTGTGTCATAATAAAAGTCCCACTGCTCGTGAGGCGTGTGTTGCGCAATCACTCCAGCGGCTTCGTTCAGCTCAACAACACTCGGTCCTGCTCTGCTTCATACTACAGTAACGTTAATAATCCCATTTCTTCCCGAGTCCTATCCCTATTGTTTTTCACCGTCTGTTGAGCTACGCCTTTGTTTTGAATAGGCCTCTAGCGGACAGAAATCCTACATACTGCACCTTTAACTGGAAACACTTCAGGATTTTCAAAAGTATGTGAAGTTCGCGGCTCAAACTTCCACAACGTTCTTGAATGAATAATTTATTAGATGCACACCAGTCTGCTATCGTAGGGACATTGACTTTACATTTTCATGCCTCTAAATGTGAAACAAAACGAACTGTGATTGGTTGCGTTACATGTCAGTCAAAAGTCCTCTTGGACAGTCCTTGGCCAATGAAAGCCGCGATAGAGTCCAGACCTTCTGCTGCAGTCTGATGCTGCTATGCAAGACTACTATACATATAACGTACAAGAGACTGAACATGACTCAATGGCCCGATATACTCATGGAGAAGTTCTTTTTCGTTCTTTGCTTAGAAGTAAAGCAGTTAAGAAAGCATCTGATCATAGCGATTCACCGGCATCATGTCGACAGATGAGGTAATTAAAATTACACTGTTATGATATAAAAACACTGTTACACTGTTATGAATAAAAAACATATTTGAGACTATAGATGAATTATAGTTTGAATTAATCCCTTTTCTTTGCATCTCTTTCGGCATTATCCTGAACATTGTATAAGCATTCATGTTACAAGCTGTCACAATAAAAAGCAGATTAATACATTCAAATTCTTACATATAGCCCCTTTAAGTGTTCTGTCAAAGTAATGTCAGCACATCATGACATACCAGTGACAAACAACAATGTTCTCTCATCTGAAGCTCTGTAAAAAGCACACTGGTATTAAAGTACATCTATAATCTGTTCAATGTCTGACAGCTGAGGCTGTGGGTGGCAGGTATGGTTTCAGTACATCTTACATGTTAATCGGGTTGGATGTGTCGCTTAAGTCTCTGTATTGGTAGTGGTTAGCGGCTAAATATCTGCGCTAACCCAATTGGGTCTACTTGGGAAGGGTTTGTCTGTTCAATTACTATTATGCCTGACATGAGAGTTTTTGGAACAACTAAATGGCAAGTGGCCAGAGAGAGTTCAGCCAGAATGGCTACCATTGTGATTTCTCTGGAGTTGACACATTGTCAGAATTTTGCCAGTGTTATCGGCACTGATCCACTCTAAAGTACATGTTTACTATCATGACTTAATTTTGTGGACCTCCATGCAAAGAGAAGTAAAGAGGTAATTTAGTTCTGTTGGTGCAAAGTCTAGAATAACTATCGCTCACAACAGCAGCTAGTTCAGCTAGCTCATTTTGGGCTCTCTAGACTTCAAAAATATTAATAATATATCAATATACCCATGACTAGAGCCAACTAAAATGTCAGAGGGGTGTTTTCAAAGCAGGGCCCAGGGAGGCATAAAAAAAAGTTCAGGGAAAAATAATTAACCAAATTTGTCATTACTATTTCAGTCCGCTTTCTAAATATCGGCCCAAAATCATGAGATTAATCGCACATTATTTTATTTTTTTAATTGAGAGATAAGATTATGATAAGATAAAAATTATGGAAGCTTGTTTCCGCCACTGAATAAAAAATAAAAAAAGGTATAATAATTGCTTGATTCTAACTTTATATCTCGCAATTGAGTTTATATCTTGCAATTCTGACTTTATAACATGCAATTGCAAGTTATAAAGACAGAATTGCGAGATATAAACTCACAATTGTGAGTTATAGTCAAAATTGCGAGTTATAAGGTCAGAATTGCGTTATAAAGTCGCAATTGTGTTTAAAGTCAGAACTGTGAGATATAAAGTTGCAATGGCAAGTTATAAAGTCAGAATTGCGAGATATATAGACAAAAAAAGTATTTTTTTTTCCTCAGAATTGGAATTTAAAACTCATTTAATTTAAAACATTGCGAGTTTGTATCTCCCAATTGCGAGGAAAAAAGTCAGAATTGTGAGTTTATATCTTGCAATTGTGAGTTTATAACACACAATTCTCACTTAATTTTTCACAATTGTGTTTACATCTCTCCATTCTGACTTTATTTCTCGCAATTCTGACTATTTCTTGCAACTGAGTTTTATCTCGCAATTCTAAAAACAGAAGTCAGAATTGCAAGATGTAAACTTGCAATTGTGGGAAAAAATTTCATAATTGTGAGATATTTTTTTATTTAGTGGCAGAAACTAGCTTTCATATAAAATAGATAACTTGGCAGAAAGTAAATATTTTCCAGATATTTTATACATATTTAGGCTGTCTTGACAATTACAGTTGGTCAAACATTTTTCTATTTCACAGTTAAATATTTTTGGGCCAAAATACTATAGCTATACATATTGCCGTACATATTAAATGTCAAATATGTTTTACTGACTGTGCTACACAGCAGTTGGTGGTGTGGACACTGGTCTGGTTCATGACACTGGGTTAGAGACACTGTCCTTTAACACAGGAGGTGTTAACCTACTTCCTCTGGTTTCTCTATTTTCTCAAGCAGAGTTGATGATGCAGTCCTCTCCATTGTCTCTGTGAAGGCGTATCGGTGAGGCTTTTAAGGAAATTAAATCAATGACTGAACATCAAAGTTGTGTTAAATGTGCTAGAAGGTGGTTCTCTAATGCTGCCCTTAATTAAAGGCTGGATCGATGACCTTTTGTGAAAGGTCTGCTGGAGTCTGATAGCAGCTTCTCTCCATTAAAAGTTTCGTTTCACAAAGACTTTTGACACTCTTAAGTCTCCTGTTTTCCTGAAGGGTACTTAATTATAATGGAAAATTATTTTATTAATTCTGTAGTCAATGATTTGGTGAAACATTATAGTCATGTCAGGTAAACTCCCAAGTACTTTGTGATGACATAACATCACTTCTGTCCAAATACTGAACAACCGAAGACATTATGGAGAGAAATAAAACATCTACAGAGAGTATAATAACTATTCTTGCACTATCTTGCAAATCAGAGCTTGGATATTGTGGTGCATTCTTTGGACATCACATATCTAAGCCCTGTTTCCACCAGGGGCACGTTCAAGCTCAAACTGGTGCACAACGTTTTGCTACGGTTTCTGGGTTGAACTATATGTTTCCTGGAAACGGTGTGCAACGGGGTTTGAGATACGTTTTTTCTTGTTTGGTGGGTGTGTCAAAAATGTCAGCCCAATCAGCAACTACATGTATATAAACCACGCAGTATTAAAGAGACGGCTCGCATAATGGGTCCAAGTAAAGTCGTTTACAAATGTGTCCGCTGCAGCTTGGTATACAACAACTGAAGATATTAGAAGACATGTTTGTCGAAAGAGTTTTATAGCATATCAATTCTTCAAAAAGAACACAAAGAATGGCCTTCTCAGCTGCCATAGTTGCAACTCTTCAGAACTCATCAGAACGGGGTGTTCAACGCACCACCATTTCCGTTTAAAAAATGTTTTGGAACGTTTTGTCGGGGCTGAACGCAGCCATGGTATTTTGGTTTACCATATCACAAGTGGATGATGCTGAATTCAGTTGTAAACAGGGTCTAAATCATTTTGAGCTTGTTTGCTTTTGATCACTTCCAGAGTCAAAAACGCATTGCATTCATAGTGTAGTTTCCCATGTGGTTAAATGTGTTGAAACGGCCACAAAAGTATTCATAAATAGTTTTCTAAGTCCTTACGATGGTTAATTGACTTGTAGTGGTGTGTTTGAGGCGAGCACTAACCCCCTCTGGCACGTCTACACCAGAAAACGGCACTTGCGAGTTGAGCTTCGCCGACCCGACACAATCTCGCCTCATGTTCACGTTCACACGAGAGTGATAAAATGCTTTACGGTAATTCAAAAACAATGTATATATTATGACTTTATAAGACAATTTCGAAAATTACCCACCACCATCGAGATTTCTTGTACTGTATTTTCAAAACTACTGCGCGTTGTAGTCGTTGTAGTCCAGAGCTGTGCTTGGAGTATTTACAACAGTGTGATTCACTGAAGGAACCTGTAGGGGGAGCTTTGCAAATCTTACTGAGTTCCACTTTAATCTTAAGCGGTTGAAGGCCCAAGTTTGGGTTGAAGACCAAAAACGTAGCAAATGTTCTCTCACCATTCCTGTTTTCTAACACGCGTTGTCTCCCTCGTCGTCTTGTGATCTGATCAACCAAAACACATCTTAATACCAGGTGTAAACAGCCTTAGAAAGTTACGTAAATGTCAGTTGTTTTGGAGGGATGGAGATTGATTGGTGTCAGTTCTAATCAAAGAAGAAAACCACATTTCATTTGACACTTTGAAACTGTATAGTGAATTAAGCACAAAGTGAGAAGACAACAACAGAATAAAGACTGTTCAGAGTCACTGTTTTAGACTCTTGTTTCTCAAAACAAGAGTGCTTTAGTTGAACAAGAATGCTTGCAGACCCACGGGGGGTATGTGGGTCAGGACTGTCAGAATCAAACTGCCTTTACGCAAAGTGATGGGTCTTTTGCCCCTAATGCCCCCTTTTTCTTTCCCAGCTCGCCCCCTGCCCATGTCTCCAGGCCTTGGGGAAAATGTTTCTTTGCCCTCCATTAGGAGTGTTCAGTGTTGCTCCCCAGCACTCTTGCCACTATTAGTCGAGGAGAGCGTAATGGTGTCGAATGCCTGTGGCGCAAGGACAGTTCCACACACAATGGTAGTCCCAAACTGCAAACTCACACCACAGACCTCAGAGCTGCTGCCCTTCTGAAGGAGGTTGCCTCGGCTCTGAGATCATCAAGAAAGTTCATCAATCTCCAATGAGATTGACCATGTATGCATTTTTTTTGTGCTAAAGTCTTTGTTTGACTATTTCTTTGCATAAAAATGTACTATGCTAACCCTAGTCTAAAACCAAAATACCACAGTTATTAGCATCAATCAAATGTTTTAAGAGATTTTTTCACTCAAATACCCTTTTCTATAAAGGAAATGACACTTTCCTGTTTGACATCATGTGTGAACAGGAGCCATTGTTAAAATACTGCCAAATCAGCTCTGTTAATTTAATGAGGAGTTGCCGGAACATTGGCAGAAACATTTTGTACTGATGCTCAGTGTGAAATAGCAAAAGCACGTACAAGGTTTGAACGGACATAAAAACATGGAAAAAGAATAACAAGGTAAAAAAAAAAAAAAAAAAAAAAAAAAATATATATATATATATATATATATATATATATATTTATATATATATATATATATATATATATATATTACACACTTTATTGAATGATACTTTTATTCAGAAAGAACACATTAAATTGGTGAAATAATGGTAAAGGCATTTCTAATGTTACAAAAGTTCTTCAAACTTTGTTCAGTGAAAAATTCTTGAGCATCAAATCAGCATATAAAGGCCCTTTCACACTGAACGTGACGCTAAAAAAACGAGGCGAATCGCGGAAGAACGGACCTTCCACACTGAACGCGAATGGACTGATCATCTTCTGCTAATTCACGCCTGCACGCTAGGTGGCGCTACAACTCTCACCCTTCCATGCAACAGCAGCTGCTCAGGGCACGTGATCTAAAGCACAACTCTAATTGCACGGCCTGTTTCACCGTGGACCGGCGGGAAAAAAAAATGTGAAGGGGCCTTAATGGGGTAATATAATAAAACAGCTATTTTAAATTGGAATATTATTTCACAATATTACGGTCTTTGTATTTTATCAAATAATTGCAGTTTTGGTGAACAAAACTTTTATTTCAAAAACATTTTCAATCCTGCCAGTCTAATAAATAGTTCTAGTGTGAAATTTGTAAAAATGTTTTTTGGTGATTTTCATTTTATGAATAAAGAAATGCCGTAAATTTTAAATATAATTTTTATAAGGCTGGAGTCGAAAATCATGAAATGAAAGATTAAATAAAATACATGTGGTTTTCTAACAAATTACATCAGAACTGCATTTTAGTGCTAAAAGATATTTGGATAAAACTGAAAGCCGTTGTGTGCATGTGGTACATTTACTGGAAAAGGTCATGTTACTGCAATTTAATGGATTTCGTGTGTAAAAAATACTTTTCAAATCTCGATGACTGTCGTGGCTGTCATAATACAACTTTGGTTACCATAGTAAGCTTTAGTAAACATATTTTTATTTCATAGACAAAGAAAGACTCTCGATTTACACCAGGAAATGTGTTTGCATTAAAGTACCTCGCATTCTGTTTCGCTTTTATACTTTCTACAATAATTCTGAAGCCTGGCTCACAGTCTAAATCAAAGGGTTTATCTATCGATTATCCTCACGGGTCTGATCACAACAGCCGGCAATAGTCTGTCTCCCCCTCAATGCCATCTGTCTGGTATGGATCCACCGGGGAGAAAATCCAATGTTGGCAGAAGTTTCCCTTTTGAACTGATCTAAGATCAAATTCTCTTTCCATAACCCTCAATCTCAAACACAACAACAGAAAACACAAATCTGACTTCAGATCAGCACACAAAAACAAGTTTTAGCCAAATTAAGAGGCTCATCCCATGCAAACGCACACGTTTTTTAAAAGAAATTGTGACTGCTGTCTCACATTTATGTTTGATGTCAGCCTGCATCATCCGAAGACAGACTCATCCTGCGCTGAGATCAAACGACGCTGTGAAGTTTTAATTAAAACCTTGATTAAAGAAAGACACATTCTGCATTGAAAGAAGGATGTCAATTTCTCATTACCTTAAATGCACACATCCAAACACAGAAGAAAGAGCTTCTGAGGGAGTTTGTCTTTGAGGAGGGAATGTAGAAGTTTCTCTTTAATTATGATTAAGTTTATTAATCATTACCCTCAATAGTGAATTACATCCCAGGTGTGATTAAACCAATACTATGATGTTTCAATCATCAACTAAAACCTCTAAGGGTAGTTACAACGAGGATATAAGGTTGTGCAACTTTGAAGACAAGTGTCTGTCTTTACAAGTTTTTCAGTAACACTATTTCAATGGTCCACTTTAGACATTAAACTAACTATAAGTTGCTTTGTCAACATGTCAGCTAGCAGTCATTGGAGTATTAGTAGACTCACTGTCTGCTTAATATCTGCTAACAATTTTTTGATGGTCCCAGTAACTTAATAAATAAATGAATATAAAAATGGCAAAGAACTCAAGAAGTGCAATATGTACCAAAATGGTGCTCTTCATGATTAAATTCTAAAACAGCCAACAAAATCCAAGTCAAAGGACAATGCCAACATAGCAGATGTACTGCAATATGTTTGGGAATGTATTTATTGATTTAACCAAATTTAACATATTTTTATTGATTTAACTAAAGCTTTTGACACAGTGGGCCATGAGATTTTGTTAGGCTTAGAAATGTTGGTTTATCAGACCAGTAGTTGGTCTGTAGTTTTGTGGTTTAATTTTTATTTAAATGGAAGAACAATGTGTGCGGGTGGAAGATATCAGTTCAGACTCAATGGAAGTGGTGAAGAGAGTCCCCCAAGGATATGTGCTGGGACCATTATTATTCACTATATCTATAAATTATATATAAATCTATAAACATTAAAGGATTAGTTCACTTTCAAATAAAATTTTCCTGATAATTTACTGATAAATGACCCCCATGTCATCCAAGATGTTCATGTCTTTCTTTCTTTAGTCGAAAAATATTCTCCTTATGGTGGACTTCAATGGCCTCCAAACGGTTGAAGGTCAAAATGACAGTTTCAGTGCAGCTTCAAAGAGCTTTAAACGATACCAGACGAGGAATAAATCTTATCTAACGAAACGATCTGTCATTTTCGAAAAAAAAAATGTAAATGTATATGCTTTATATAAACAAATGATTGCCTTGCACGTGCTTCCACCAAAACCGCACTTTTGTATTCTTCAAATTTTTTTTCAGTTTTGGCGGAACCATTTGAAAAGAGATCATTTGTTTTTATAAAGCATATACATTTACATTTTTTTTCCCGAAAATTACCGATCGTTTCGCTAAATAAGACCCTTATTCCTCATCTGGTGGTATCATTAAAAGCCCTTTGAAGCTGCACTGAAACTGTAATTTTGACCTTCAACCATTTGGAGTCCATTGAAGTCCACTATAAGGAGAATAATCCTGGAATGTTTTCATCAAAAACCTTCATTTCTTTTCGACTGAAGAAAGAAAGACATGAACATCTTGGATGACATGGGGGTGAGTAAATTGTCAGGAAAATTTTATTTGAAAGAACTAATCCTTTAAAGGGATAGTTCACTCAAAAATGTCAATTTATTCACCCTCAAGTTGTTCTAAACCTGTTGAAAACAAAAGAAGAAAAGAATGTCTGTAACTAAACAGTTGATATTTTTCCCCATACTATGGAAGTCAGTGGGGCCCATCAACTGTTTTGTTACAGACATTCTTCAAAATATCTTTTGTGTTCATAAGAAGAAATACATTAATACAGGTCTGGAACAACTTGAGGGTGAGTAAATGATGAAGAATTGTCATTTTTGGGTGAGCTAACCCTTTAATATTGAAAATACAAGGTTTTACTTTTACGTGGACAATACCGTCATCTGTTGATCTGCTACAAAACAACAGGCTCTGGGTGATTAACAATCTGCTTTTGATATTATTCAAGCTGGTTTTAAATGTTGAGCAAACATAATTTATGTGGTTATCAAATTCTAGAACCTCTTTAGAACTTTGCAAGGGAATACATTTTTAGTTCACACATTAATTATTTGAAACAAAAATTAAAGAGGAAGCTAGGGTTTTATTTTAGAAATAAGTCTTGCTTTTGATTTAATGCAAGGAAGAAACTTGTGTATGTGACTTTCTTACCGATTCTTGACTATGGGGATGTAGTATATCAGCATGCTTCGTCCTCATCTTCTTGCCTCCCTGGATGGTGTGTATCATCGTGCCTTAAATGGTTAGTTCACCCAAAAATGAAAATTCTGTCATTAATGACTCACTCTCATGTCGTTCCAAACCCGTAAGACCTCCGTTCATCTTCGGAACCCAGTTTAAGATATTTTAGATTTAGTCTGAGAGCTTTCTGTCCCTCCATTGAAAATGTATGTACGGTATACTGTCCATGTCCAGAAAGGTAATAAAAACATCATCAAAGTAGTCCATGTGACATCAGTGGGTTAGTGGGTTAGATTTTGAAGCATCGAAAATACATTTTGGTCCAAAAATAAAAAAAAGTACAACTTTATTCAGCATTGTATTCTCTTCTGGAATCCTTTCCATTGAATTGATTCCATTGAATTGATTCATTGGTGAGTCATTAATGACATAATTTTCATTTTCGGGTGAACTAACCCTTTAAGATTTATAACAGATTGTAAATCTCAACACATCATTGTACAATAGAGTTGCTTGGTCTTCTCTTGCTGTTCGAAGGAAAATGCATTATTACTTAATGATATAGAAAGCAATTTTTTGTTATTTTATCACCTTATCTCTATCGTCTAATCCAACAAAAAGCAGTTGGTAACTATTAATTGCATTCACAATCTCATTATAATATCTATGCACCTCCTGCTAGAACAAAATTAGGTAAAACTGAGTTTAAATATGCTGCCCGTTCAGACTGGAACTCTCTTCATCATTTGGTGTCTTTTAGTCATTTTAAGACACTATCATAAATCATAAATCATAAAGTTTGCCTTAAACAAAGAAATAGACACGACTTATAAATAAGAGTTTATTTTAAAACATTGAAAAAATATCATTTACATTGTGACTATACATGAACAACGCTTCTTCATAAAATGCGCCCGTCGTTTGGACTTTCGGCCAATACGCCAAAACTATGTGGTGGCCACAACTGCAAAATCAAAACAAAACAAAAAAATTTAATTTCATATTAAATGATTATACTTTGAAATATAGCATTATACCATTTTATATTATAATTTTAAAACTTAGAAACTGAAGTGCAGAAAACAACATCTTTTTTTTTTTTTAACTCATAAGACCCTGTAAGAAAAAAAACACCCATGTATCATTTGCCTTTGACTTTCCAATCAAGGGCTGACAGAAGGTGAGGAGACCTGTTTACAGGGTCATGGGCTCATGACGCTATATGACACGACAGCTGAAAACTGTTTCAAATGAACAGCACCCAGCACCTTTTAGCTAGAAACTGGATAACATTAGTTTGAAATAATTTAGTTGAATTTACAATAAAAAATAAAAATAAGAAAGGATAGTTTGAAGAAAAACAATACCTCACATGAAAAAACAAACACTACATAAAAGGGCAACAGTTCAAACTCAAAAGGCTTGTGGTTTGGCCTTTGGGGAAGCGTATAGGTCAAGAAATGAGACTATACCCTCATTACCTTTAAGCAAACACGTCCTCGGATCAAGGCATAGGGAATTGGGCCATAGCTTCGGGAATCTGTGGAATTCCGAAGGTTATCGCCTTCCAGCCACACATGCCCTCTTGGTACCTATACGGCAGGATGGGAAGAGCAAAAGCTTAAACCATAAAGCTAACTGAAAATGATTTATTCTGATTGCAGCCACACCAAAAACATGGTCTAAAATGATCCTCTGACCCATTCACATGTGTCACACAATATCGGTTCTCCCGGATTAGAGGATAAAGAAGAAGTTCCTAACAGTGAGAAAGTTCACATGACTTAACTGCTCATCTCAGATGGGAATGGGATCATTTTTACTGACCGCTGGGGCCTCGTGTCCCCCCCTCCCACAACACCCCCTTTATCCTCTCGGTGAGGGGTGAAGCCACGCCTCCATGAGCTGCTTCATGGGTCTAGACCACGGACAGACCTGCCAGGCTGGGCCGGCAACCGAGCGAAGCCTGATCCACACTGACATCAATTAGGAATAATCTCATCACACAGGGAGAGTGGGGCTGTCAAGCCCCTAATTAAGTCCCCTCCACCCCCTCTATATGCGAGGCGAGGGTGAACAACACATCATGTTGTCATTATAAACATAACAGTATGGAGATGCCTATCTGGAACTGACCAAACTTTAATAAGAATTTTTATATCTGTTTTTCCCCCCTGCAGTAGAATTCTACGAGTTCCAAATAATCGTTTGAAGAATTCCGTACAGTACGATTTGATGTGCATAACTGTTTAAAAAGTTTACAGTCACACAGCCATGCATCAATGTGTGAAAACCCCCCAAATATGACTTACAAAGTGATTTGCTGACCTTCTGTATTTGCAAACAAATTCTTCATTGACGAATGCAAAAAGAACCGTGATTATTAACATATGTCAGCGTGTATTCGTCTTGCAGTCGACTCTCATTAGCATGGAAACATATGTTTGATCCCATCCACAAGAAATCTCAGCGCATCGTCATCTGCTGCTCAGAAGTGAAGCTTTTGTCCTGTCTGTCAGCCAAGCATACGAGACTTCACACCATACTGTGACCAGACACAAATGTTCGAAATTACAAATGGGAGGCATGTTAGAAGCATCTTGATTCTGCTCAATGAAATATCTACTACTAATGTAAATTACAGCTAGTACAGGGCTTATCTTAGCTTTGAATTGTTTTCTAAACTTTGTTTTGCTTTTTTTTTTTTTTTGGTAACTGAATAGCATCTTGCAGGCAGGATGTCATTTTGTAGGCCAAACCAGAAGTCTGGATCATACGGAAGAGGATTAGGACCAAGTTATAATAAAAAAAATAAAACCATCTCGAGATTAAAGTTGTTAAATTTCGAGAAAAAAGTCGAGATAAAACGTTGAGAATAAACTCATTAAATTACGAGAAAAAAGACGTTAAATTATGAGAACAAATTCGTAATTTAACGACTTTTTTCTCATAATTTAATGACTTTATTCTCAACATTTTATCTCGAGTTTTTTCTCGAAATGTAACAACTTTAATCTCGAAATGGTTTTATTTTTTTATTATTGCTTGGCCCTAATCCTCTTCCATAGGATCACCCTGGTTCCACAATATACCAGCAAGATTTTTCCAATTGCTTTTTGGATTATTGCAGAAAATAAGGACTGTGACCAACAAAAGTTTATGATACTTACATGTTTTATACATCAAAATAATTTTCATCTCTTAAAGGATTAGTTCATCCAAAAATGAAAATTATCCCATGATTTACTCATCCTCATCCTAGCTGTATATGACTATCTTCTTTCAAATGAACACAATTGGCGTTTTGAAACCAAAAATAATAATAATGCATTCGTCCATAAAAAAATAATCCATACGTCTCCAGGGGGTTAATAAAGGCATTTTGAAGCAAAGCAGTGCGTTTTTGTAAGACAAATGTCCATATTTAAAACTTTATACATTCAAATAACTAGCTTCCGGCAGACGACCGTACGCAGAACGCACAAGTCGACTTGCACCAAATGAGTAATCCTCTGACGCAGGATGTAGGAGTATTGTAAGCTTAGACGCCTCTCACGGTTCACACAAATGGGGCTTTGCAACAAATTTAAGCTCCTCTTCTCTTATACCGAAATCCTCCCACATTTCTCTTTAAAAATGATCGTTTTAGACATATAATCCTTGACCGGTGATCTTCTGTGCTTCTACCTTCATCATTACGTTGTGCATCATTGTGCAACCTTCAGAAGACCTTTATTAACCCACTGGAGTTGTATGGATTGCTTTTTTTAATGGATGGATGCATTATTTTTGGCTTCAAAATGCAGCCCCCCATTCACAACCATTATAAACCTTGGGGGACTATGAATATTTATAAATATATCTCTGATTGTGTTTGTCTAAAAGAAGAAAGTCATATACACCTAGGATGGCTTGAGGGTGAGTAAATCATGGGATACTTTTTAATTTTTGGGTGAACTATCCCTTTAAAAATTCTGAAGCCTAAATACAACTGTCAGAAGTAAATAACTAAACGAACTACCCTACAGTCACATGACTTTAAGTTCACCACCATTAAGCTGCTGACAACTCTTTCAGTCTTTATTTAAAATGTACAAGTTGGGAAGTTGCAAGAGCATGAGTCTAAATGAGGCTGTAAATGCGGACTAGATGAGTTTGGGTTCAGTAAGATGATGTTTAAAATGGAGCGCGCAGCCGCGCATGTCTCTCATGTCTCGCACAAGGAACGTCATGGCAGTGATTGACAAGCCAGAGGGCCGATCATTGCGTAAACGATTGGCTGATGTTTTTAAGACCCTACCTCGTGCACAGATGATGTATATTAATATTATTCCTTTCAGTGCACCTAATAAATAATCTTTTATCAGTTAGTAAAGACAGTAAGTCTTTAAAAGTAATATTGCAAAAATGTATAAAACAAAACATCCTCTTTAGCACCTTTAAAGGGATAGTTTGCCCAAAAGTGAAAATTATCCCATAATTTACTCCCCCTCAAGCCATCCTAGGTGTATATGACTTTGTTCTCTCAGACGAACACAATCAGAGTTATTTTAAGAAAATACCCTGGCTCTTCCAAGCTTTATAATGGAAGTGAATGGGGTTAGAAGCCCAAAAAAGCATATGACTCCAGGGGGTTAATAAAGGCCTTCTGAAGCAAAGCGATGCGTTTTTGTTAGTTTGACTATAGTCAGACTATAATCACTGGCTTCCAGTAATGGCCGTATACGAGTCTAGTTCCAGCAGAAGAGTGAACTTTGACCCGATGCATGATGTATTGATGAACACGGAAACTCAGAGGATCGAGCAAAACAAAACCCCAGTCGTAAATTAGATTTTTAAAAAATATTTCTTTGAACCACAAGAGGCGTCTACTCTCACCTAAGCTTACGCTACTCCTAGATCCTATGTCATGCGTTGGGTCAGAGGTCACTCTTCAGGAAATGCAGGAAGAAATAGGAGGGATGAGGCTTGGGTTTGGACACACTGGACTAAATGGAACACTGTCCATAAGTAAACATAATACAGGGAAATGTGATTTGGGCAGGAAGAAAAAGAACATGTTATGATGTATTGTAAGAAATATGAAAGAGAAAGAAGTCATTGATCCAAAACTTAAGAGAGCTTAAAACATACTTTGATTTAATAGATTTTTTCCGAAACGAGTCAAAAGATAATTTATTGTTTCCATATCTCAGAGAAACTAATTTAAGTGAGAGGATATAGTTTTTTTTCTTTGTAAACAATGTATATAGTAGACATTCTGGTCCACTCTCCATACCAGTTGGTGGCGGTAATGCCCCACTTCGTTGTTTGCCAACCACCAAAAAGCCCCAGAAGAAGATGATTTTTCGCTTTGCTTCAGAAGGCTTTTGTTAACCCCCTGGAGCCGTATGGATTACTTTTATGATGGATGGATGTACCATGTAGGGTACCATTCACTCCCATTATAAAGCTTAGAAGAGTCAGAATATTTCTTAATATAACTCAGATTGTGTGTAGGATGACTTGAGGGCGAGTAAATGATGGGATCATTTTCATTTTTGTGTGAACTAACCCTTTATATCACTAGTAGGATGTTTTTTTTATGTTATCTTGAGGTTGTGTAAACAACAGGCCTTATTTCACGCATTTAAAGCGGAACTCAGTAAGATTTGTGAAGCTCCCCCTACAGGTTCCTTCAGTGAATCACACTGTTGTAAATACTCCAAGCACAGCTCTGGACTACAACGACTACAACGCGCAGTAGTTTTGCAAATACAGTACAAGAAACCTCGATAGAGGTGGGTAATTTTCGAAATTGTCTTATAAAGTCATAATATATACATTGTTTTTGAATTACCTTAAAGCATTTTGTCACTCTCTTGTGAACGTGAACATGAGGCGAGATTGTGTCGGGTCGGCACAGCTCAACTTGCAAGTGCCGTTTTCTGGCGTAGACGTGCCAGAGGGGGTTAGTGCTCGCCTCAAACACACCACTACAAGTCAATTAACCATCGTAAGGACTTAGAAAACTATTTATGAAGGTAAAAAAAGTTACTTAGTTCTGCTTTAACCAAAAAAACAAACAAAAAAAAACAACTTAAGGACGATGGAAGTGAAAACTCAAAAACCCTAACTTATTTCTGGGTTAAGACTCATTTCTACAGCACTCTACTGAACACTATCACACATTTTCTCCTGTTTATACTATAGGTCTTGCCCATGAACATGCTGTGGTTTGGAGTCACGCAGTGAAAAACAGCTGCGTAAGATCACACAGCCAAATCGGTAATTAGCCTCCCATCTTTGATTGACAAATCCTTTAGTTATCCCAAAGGCATTTTATATAAAGAAACAAACAAATCATCCTGTCATACTGAAGGTAGTATTTAAACCTACTTGCCAAAAGACTTTTTTTTTACTAAAACGTTTAGAAAGTGTTAATATTTCCGTGTTATTAGATACCACAAAGCCATAGATATGACTTATTATATTAGAATTAGTTTTGTGTTTTCTCTCAAATATACACAAGAATCAACACGAAACAACAACTGTGACCTTGCAACAAAAATGCAGCGTAAGACAAAATGGCCATTAAAATGCAATCAGAATGCAAGAAAGAAGACCAATCACAATTCAATATGTAAATCATCACTGTTAATTTTGATATTCTAATCAATGGGAGATTTTCAAACTTTAATCTTAGATTTTAAAAGGAGAGGAGAAAGTATCAGGACACCGATGCCTTGTAATTATTCTGCAATTCATTAAATTATCATTGTAATCAGTTTAGGTTCGACTAGTACTGAGACCGAGCAAACTTCTACAATCTTTTTCAGCTGAGGGTTTGTATCTCTTTACCTTAAATGACTCCGGTGACAGGCCTTTCTTTCTCTCCTTTCTCTTCATCACTTGCTCTACTCATCTGGCACTAACACTAACAGCTTCGGGAAAAATTACAGGCCAGAACCGCACAGAGTCAAGGTGAAAAAAACAAAACAAAAAACAAGCAATAACAGCTATTTCAGTGACAGGGTGGCTATGCTCTCTCAGGACCAATAATAACTGAGAAAAGAGCATTTGTTGCTACCATAAGGTAAATGTTTTACCCAACGGAGGTGAATGCATGTGAAATTCAAATGCATACACCTTAAGAGTAAATGCAGTGGCTCATACCAAAAAAATACAGGGAGGTTGTGTCTTCATTCTTTCAGGTAAAGCGGATGTCAGTGCACTACAGTAAGTACTCACATAAGTGTGTGTTTTAAAGATGTCAGATGGTCCACTGGTGCAGACTTTGTCCCCCTCCAGTCCGATCACTCTTTTACAGATGTTCATCTTTGGGTCAAAAGGACTTTTGGCTATTACAATATCCCCTCTGAAAGAATGTAACAGGTCAAAATGAAGCCAAAGGTTTGGCATGATAGTATCACTTTAAAATATTTGATACACACTCACTTTTGTATTCGACAGAGGTGACGGCTTACTCGTTCTGAGAAAACCACATCGTGGTTAGTGATGGTGGGCTCCATGGAAGGTCCTGAACACTGTTGTGCAGAAGGTGAATTGTGGGTAGAAATAAGAATTTATATTTATGTATTTGTATGTTTCAGCAAGTGCTTTGACTAAACATCTCCAAGAAACGTACAGACACAAATTCGCCAATATACTCAAAGGCACAGTGAGCGATGCAGCCATACTGGACGGTGTAACCAACAAAGCTAACTGTCTTCACAAAGAAACCACGAAACATCCTGCTGCTCCTCAGAGATGCTGAAATTAAAAACACAAAACAATCAATTACAACCAACAATGATATTGTCATACAAGAAGAGATTTGCTTTGAGTTCTAAACTAGGTTGATGAATATCAAAGTCAGATTAAAATAGTTTTCAGGAAGAGTGACAAGAAGTAGGGAAGTCAGCATGAAATGGCATCAAATCATCAAATGCATCTTACTACCTGCTTAAGAATAAAGCATGTGCAAATTTATCATAAATTTATGAGCTGTCTGAATGCCTAGTTGAACTGGTTTGTTCACTTCTTTGGAGAAGATTTTAGCATGCTAAATTGCTAATGAAAAATATCACATGCTTGTGTGTGACAGTTTTTACTAGTAACTTAAAATGGTAACACTTTAGTACAGGGAACAATTCTCAATATTGGCTGTTTATTAGTACTTGGGTCATTGACGAATAAGGTTTTTAAAAGTGTAAAAAAAAAAAAAAAAAAAAACTAATGGAGTGTTAACAATGATATTGTGGTATTTATAATCAATTAATTCTGCTTTTGTCATTTTTTACAAGATGGACAAAATTTGTCACCAAAAAATTTTAACCAAAATTTCGGTTTTACCGAATGACACTTTTGGTTTTACCGAATGACGACATTTTCAAACAATGCTAACAGGCTGATATCTAGCTACCAAAAGAACAATGAAACATTTTATATTTAGTACAAGTTTTTAAAATATTACAAAATTTTTCATGTTTTATAGCGGTTGTACCGAATGACCTGATGTTTCGGGACATGCGTATGAGCAAGTGAAAACATTAATTTTTCAAATAGTTAAAAGAGTGTTAGTTACTTTGCTTCACAACCATGTGGTCCTTTGCAGGTGTCTGAATGATGCCACATCCTGTCACATGATATTGAATGCATGACTTGATCCAAAATAGTCCCTTTATATCGGTTACTCCGAATGACATCAATGCAATTCTTTTTTCCGGACATTATTTCTCATAATAAAGCAATGACTTCTACACATAATTTTAATACCATTTTGCTCTATGTTGGTATATGATGTTATAAAATCATGCCAGAATAAAAAAATATATACATTTATTACATTTTAAGATATTTTAATCACTAATGAAATGGCTGTATTGGCCTTTGGACGGTTAAACCGAATGACCTTTTGACACTTCAAAATCTTTAAAATACCTTTATATGTAGCAAAAGATAATTTAAATCTTTTGGATTCAATAAAAGAGATATAGTTGTACTACCTTACTTTAGATGTCATATCTTTGTTTTTATTATTATTAAGGCCTTTGGACAAAAAAATGACCCGTCACGTCATTGACCCACTTATAAAGCACATATTAATGCCTTATTCTACATGACCATATTCTACATCTCTAAACTCTACCACATACCTAAACTTAACATCTACAACAACCACCTTACTAACTATTAATAAGCAGTAAATTAAGAGTTTATTGAAGGAAGAGTTGTAGTTAATAGTGAATATGCATTCCCTTATACCAAAGTGTTACCCTTTCAGTAATTAAAACAAAGCTGTAAAATAAAACAGTAACACTTACAATAAGGTTCCATTTATGAACATTAGTTATTGCATTAGTGAACATAAACTAACAATGAACAAAAAAAACCTTTATTATCTTAGTTAATGCTAATTTCAACATTTACTAATACATTAATAAAATCAAAAGTTGAATCTGTTAATATTATTTAATAGATTTGAGCTGACAATGAATAGTTGTATTTTTATTACGCAATGTTAACAAAGATTAATAAATACTATAACAAATGTATTGCTCATTTTTAGTTAATGTTAGCTAATGCGTTAACAAATGTTAACTACTGGGACCTTGTTGTAAAGTGTTACCAATAAAACATTAAATGAAAAATTAATTAAAATGATGAAAAACACAAACTTAAACTAAAATTAAAATAAAAACAAAACAAAAAAGGCAATTAAAATGATTAATAAAGAGTATATAAATAATACTAAAATAACACTGGTGTATGGCACTTTCAAGACACTCGAATTAAACCCCAAATTTAGTATGAAACGTCATACATTAATATTTTTATTAATTATTTTATGATTAGTTGACTATCCTAAATCAATCTCTGGAGCTCTAATCACTACACCGCGACTCTAAATGAAAACCTAAAATTTGCATGGAAAGTCTCAATTGGAAATCTCACTCAGTGCCAAAAACTGATGACGCATGTCTGTGCCAGAGGGTTGAAAGTGGCTTTTAAACACTTTGTCACGGAGGTGGTGGTGGTGGGGAAATGCACCTCACACATTTAATGGATAACAGTTAAAACTGTGAAACCAAAGTGATCATTAGAGATGGTGTTTCATTCTCAGCAGCCTCTACAACCCATCAACAAGGCACAAAGGTCACTCTTTGTGCCTTGATGATGGGTTGGGCATCTGACCCTGTCTGAGACAACCCAATCTACACCTGTGGGAGTAGGTGACAGCGCTAGAAGGCACAGGTTCATCTCCTCGAACTGAAAAAAAAAAGAAAAAAAAAAGAGTTATGCTATGGCCATAGCAACAGAAGACGCAAGCTCCTTTGTTTGTCCTCGCACCCTGGCTCTTTAACTGATAAAACTGTGGTGCGCTGTCTGAATAAACAGTCCATCCTCTCTCAAACTATTGACTTTTCCTTGGCCATCAAGCTAGCAGGGTGCGTGAGTCAATAAAGGTCGTGTTTGGATGTTTGTACACATCCGTGAAACCTCGCTTGGCAGATAAACAGCTCAAAAGATAAACCAACACTTCAATGTTGTGCCGTTTGTCAGTTCTTAACATGAAACTCTAAAAATCACAATTAGAAAACGAATCTTTAGAAGAACAACCGATGTCCAATGAAGGATAAACCTCAATCTTTTCTCCTGAAACAAACCAAAGGAATTAAGGCGAGGCGGCTGAGCAGAAACTAAACGAAACAGAGCCCTATCCCAAAAGCCCCTATTGCCTCGGGAATGACTTCTCCAATATGGGGTGGAATTAATCCCCCTGTCCCCTACTTCCTCCATCTCAGTCCCAGGCCAAGTGTCAGGTGTCCGTCTCCGTGTGTCATGGAAAGTGCTACACCTAATCCCATTACCCACCAGCCATCTCCTCGTCCCTGACACCCCTTCTCTTTCCATTCCGGTCAGACATCGAATCCACACCTTTGAATCCTCATAATTACGTCTGATACCCCCAACACAAACACAACATACGAGAGTTGGCTCCTCTACCCAAAGGCCCCCTCCGTCCGGGGATGTTTCTGCCTGACTGGAAGTGGTCGTATCTCAGGGAGGCAGTGAAAGGGCCAGCTGTTGTTTTGCTTATCAAACTCCAGGGTGGGACAAACAAACTATTGTTTCTGAGCAGTTTTCTTTGGCATTTGATGGTGGGCACGGTTTCTCTGCCTAAAGCATAACATATACTGTACATTCTTCTTTTAAATCTCTGTGCTGCTTGTTATAAAGTGCATCTTTTGGGATAAAAAAAAAATTACCGTAATTTTAATGGTAAAAGAAAGACTATACAAATTTGACGGTAAATACAGTTAAGTATTACCGTTAAGTTCTCGTACTCTATATGGTGAAAAACTGTAATATATCTAATGGGATTTCATGTAGTTTTATGGTAAATTACAAGAGGTGAATTTAATGGCAACTTTTCTGAGAGGATTTTGCTGTGCAAACTATCTAAAAACAAGGGCCACCAAAACATTTGAAGTGGGTGGAGCCACTTTTACTAAAATGGCTATAACTTGTGAATAAAATTAGATATTTTCACCAAACTTGGCACACATATGTAAGAGCTCATTCTGTGGTCCCGTGAAAAAGGACGCGGGGACTGGCCACTTGGTGGCACTATAACATGAGAAAAAAATAAAAATGCCTATAATTATGCAACCCTTAGTCTGATTGACTTGAAAATTGGTATGCGGTGTCTTTGTCCAAGGTGCCAAGGCCACCTTTGAGGACATTCGTGTATCTCAAAAAACGCGGCCAGCGGTGGCCAATGAATTTTGAGCAGCTATTAGACAAGGTTAACAGAGGCCAATCAAAACAAAACTCACTGGGCCTGTTTGACTCAAGGCCCTAGAGGCCTGTGAGAAATTTGAAAGAATTCAGCCACCGGTTTGCGCCTTTGTGTTTTTCACATGTGTAAAGGATTGTATATCAAGCGATTTTTGCACACACCCATGACATTCATACCACATGGTAGAACTCCTCATTTTGAGCAACTTTGCCTCAAGGACGGCCACTGTCCACCAAAGCGTTCGTTAAACATCTGAGATTATTTCAAAACACAACTTTGGCGAACTAGTCCTAGGTTTTTGGCTCAACTTCGATAAAACCACTGCGGCACAATTCTCGGCACTCTCTAGGTCAATCATTATCAAAAAATTTTGAACTTTGGCCTTTTGATAGCTATGGCAGGGTCATTTAGAAAATTGGTGTGGCCAAGTCTACCCAAAAGCCTTTCATTCCTAAAGGAATTTTAAAGTGATACGAACTTTGCGTCATTAGGTGAGCACGACATGATTTAAAAGAAGCATGGAAACTTATGGACATCAGGCCATAGGTGGGGCTATAACTGTTAAAAAGGTGTAAAAATGCTGTTTTTCTATGGCAAATCCCATTAATTGGCTCAAATTGGCCCTCTTCCTGCCTGACTTGTGTAGAACTTCACGAAATTGGGTGTGCATATGCGTCACATGATTCTAAAGGAGCATGGAAACTTTTATGGACATTTGGCCATAGCTGGCACTTTAACTGTTACAAAGGCTTTAAAAATCATGTATTTCCTTAGTAAACTGTCTTTTCCATCTATGATCTAAGTGATTACATGCTTGCTAAATAAAACATAATACCTTTTTACGTGTATGCTTAAAGGCCTTAAAGCACTTGAACCCCGATAATTGCTGCTCTCAGCTGTGATTTTTTTATTATTTTTACTTCTAGAGAACAAAATTCTTCTACTCAGCAAGCATGCATTATATTGCTCAAATGTGATAGTAATACATTTCCATTTTAAATAAGCCTAAAAAAAGCCTTTTCATCAAAGAATCCTGAAAAACATGTATGATTGTATCTGGAAAAATATTAAGCAGCACAACTGTTTTCAACATTGATAATAAAATGTTTCTTGAGCACCAAATCTTTGGATCATGTGATTCATTCAGCCTTGCCATTAACAAAATAAATAAATTAATTAATTAAAATAGAAAATTTCTTTAATTCTTTAATAAAAATTGTGATCAAATTGCACAATATTACATTTTTACTGTATTTTTAATCAATTAAATGTAGCGTTGGTGAGCATAAGAGACCTCTTTTGAATGACTCCAAAGTTTTGAACGGAAGTGTGTATATATATAAATAAAAATATATAAATATAAACTATCGGACAATAGCCAACTAGTCAACTCAACACGATTCAGATTCTGGTAACAACAAAGGATGTTGATCCAGAAATATCTTCCTCTACTTCAATCTGATTGGCTCTATCTTTCATTCTGTTCCTGACCTCAAGAGACTGTCAGGCTCATATCGGCAGAATGTGCGGCGGAGAACACAGCATCCCCAACTACCGTCTAGTCGTCCAATCACCAGCACCGTCACTGTTGTGGGCGTCCAGCATAGGTGAGGATTAAGGATTTAGCATAATAAGATTACACGGCCAGTGAATGATATCAAGAGACAGTCCATATGCGGCCGCCTGGTTTTCCACTGGCACCCTGTGTGTGTGTGAGAGAGAGACTGGGTGAGTCAGCTGCTTGGAATCAAATGGAGTTTAGCCAAAATCAAACAGACCTTCAGACAATTGAGATTAAATCTCTATTTCTGAACATTCCCCTGTGTGTTCAGAACAAGCACTATCGGCCACATGATTCCCTGGACGGGGGAAGTGACAGACCAAAATGAATTTTATCTAACAATTGGATAATTAACTCCAAGTCTCCCCTTAATCCAGGATTACACAGTACAATGTATATATATTTGCTACACAAAGTCACATAGAGCATCTCTGGAGAGCCATCTGTGGCCCAGGACCCCCAAAACCCATAATGCAACAGAAGGGAGGAAGGGTTCCCAGAGAGCTGAGAAGCAGGTGGCATTAAAATGCCCTTTTAATCCTATAAATCTGCTGTAAAAACAAACTTCTGAAATTGAACAAATCTCTTGAGAGAGTGAGAGCTGTCATCAGCGTTGGTTTAGCAGCATTTAATCTGATAAACTGCTCAAAAATAGATCATTTACAGTCTTGGCAACACGTATGACAATAACGAAAACAATTTATTTTTTATTGAGTATTAGATAGATAAATCAAGCTGTTGCATCATGTCTTGAACTCATGGCAAATAGACAAATAGCAAACAGACCCTCATATCCATTCAGTTGCACATCTGTTAATGCAAAAATGCACTCATTTTAAAACACACCTTATAGACCCCATTATCATGCACTGGAATATTTTTTTATATATATATTTTTTTTTTACCAAAATTGAAATTAAAACAGTTAAAGTAATTTCGGAGGAAATTAAAAATTCTTATTTGCCATGTTAGCCAAATATTTCTACTTATAATATTGAACAGCAGCGTTAAGACATTTGATTTTCCAAAGTAATACAATTACAGTATCATGAATGTATTACTTTGGAAAATCAAATGCATTTTTAAGACACTCTCAGCTGATATCATTTGGAGGCACAAATATTTTAGTAAAAAACAGAGATTTCCCTTTAAGAGTTAATTACAGTGCAGTATATATATATATATATATATATATATATATATATATATATATATATATATATATATATATATATATATATATATATATAAAAGGAAAGTGTGCAAACACCAGTTGAGGCATTGAGACTGATGTCACGCTTGCGTAAAGGTCACTATGACTCTGTGCCACCATCTAATGTACTCACACTCCGCTGACCTCCTGAAATAGCAAAGAAAATAAACAGCAGCACAGGTGAGAGTGGAAAGGATGCAGTGCTGTATTTCTGAGCGCCATTGTTCTTGATTGCCGGACATTCAGAACGAAAATTATTACAAGAAAAGTTGGTACAGAAATAGTAATTTGCTAATGGATTGACAGAAAATAGCTCCTATCTGCATTTATTTATTTAAAAATAGAGTAAAAACAGTAATATTGTGAAATATTATTACATTTTAAAATAACTGTTTTCTATTGGAATATAATATAAAATATAATTTATTTCTGTGTTGGAAAAGCTGAATTTTCAGCATCATTTCTCCAGTCTTCAGTGTCACATGATCCTTCAGAAATCATTCCAATATGATGATTTGATGCATAAGAAACATTTATTATTATTATCAATGTTAAAAACAGTTGTGTACATTTTTTCAGGATTCCTTGATGAATAGAAAGTTCAAAAGAACAGCATTTATCTGAAATACAAAGCTTTTGTAACATTATACACTACCGTTCAAAAGTTTGGGGTCAGTAAGAATTTTTATTTATTTTTATTTTTTTGAGAAGACTTTAAAGAATTTTTTTTTTTTTTTTTTCACCAAGGATGCATTAAAATCGATCAAAAGTGAGAGTAAAGACATTTATAGTGTTACAAAAGCTTTCTATTTCAGATAAATGCTGTTCTTTTGAACTCAAAGAATCCTGAAAAGACATTATACACAACTGTTTTCAACATTAATAATAATCAGAAATGTTTCTTGAGCAGCAAATCATCATATTAGAATGATTTCTGAAGGATCATGTGACACTGAAGACTGGAGTATGCTGAAAATTCAGCTTTGATCACAGAAATAAACTGCATTTTAAAATATATTTAAATAAAATACAGTTATTTTAAATTGTAAAAATATTTCACAATATTACTGTTTTTGCTGTAGTTTGGATCAAATAAATGAAGAATTGGTGAGCAGAAGAGACTTCTTTTAAAACATTAAAAAATCTAATAATTTTGGCCATCACTGTGAATTTTATATATTTGTAACAAAAAACAAAAAAGTGTGTGTGTGTGTGTGTGTATATATATATTTCATATATAATATATATTTTATATACACTTTTTTTTTTTTTTGTAAATGCGGGAAAGCGGGTGGTGTGAGACCAGTAGCAAAAAGTGAGGAATCCAATCCCAAGGCCTGCTTCACAGCTTCTTATCACAGCACATCTGAATTTAGACATGAGGATCTGGACTTCGGGACTTAAGAAGATTACACAGATTCGAATAGTGTTAACTAAGATGGCGTTCCCTTGAGAACCCAGATGGAAGGAAGATGAGGAGGAGGGGGACACTCTGATGTTCTGGATCTGTGTGGCAGAAGGCAGCTGAGGGAGGCCTTCCACTGCTCTCTTTGTTCCCAACGGATCAGAGAACCTTGAGATTTGGTAATCAGGAGGCTATCGGTTCAGCTATCAAAACGAGGCCGGCGGATTGAGCAGGGATGGTGACACCTGGTTGGTTGATGGAGGACAGATGTCAGCATGCATGACATAAAGGAAACCTCCCTCAATCACATCATTTTTACAACAGTCCAATGGATATCAAATGAATTTTAAAAGGTGGATAATGAATAAAGCCAATTACAGAGTCAATCCCCGTTAATATGAACAAAAGCGAAGCAATTTCAAAGGATGCTGAGCTAGTTCTGTAACAATGACGTGACATAAATAGACTAATCTTTATTGAAATGACCTTTGACTGCAGCTTGAACCCAAGACAGGGCTGAAAGGCAAACAGACCTTATCAGATGTGCCAAGTTAGGCCTTCTGTCGTGGGTAAAAGAGAAATCTTACAATTCTCTATTCAGTAAATGCCCATCCCTACCAATTTCGTTTTAAAATTAGCCTGCTTTGTTTTTATATGACATATCTTTTATTTCATATTGGAAAAAAATACAGATTAATTCAGTTTTTGGAGGTGAGAATAAAATGACTTTCCTGTGGGTCACAAATAATAGTAACCACAACCCTATAATTGTCCTGACATCCAAGATTATTGCTTTCCTTTCAACACCAACTCAAACAAACCCTATCTAACTTCCCTTCTGAGCATTGCCACTATATTCTTAACCTCAGATTGTGGTAGCGAAGAGAATCACGTTGGGGAAACCCAAACAAGGTGCTCAGGAAACATTTGACATGTTATGACTGTTAGTATTAGCACTGTGTGGAACAATCAGATAGGAGTTGATAAAGCTGACATAATAAAAATAACATAAGCGATACCAGCATGCGGACAAACTAAAAAGAGCACCTTAACACTGAATGGACCTGTCTAGTGGAGATGGAGCATTTTTATGTACGGAAACAAGAAAAAAAGAAACCATAGTTTTAAGAGACCCAAACTCTTAGCTTTGTTTCCATCAACCCTGTTTTTATGTGCATTTTGAAATATCAGATCAGAAACGAGTGATGGAAATGGCAAATTTTGAAAAAACAAAACCTTAATTCGCAAAAATGTTTTTTACGCTCGCTTGAGGTGGTTTTTGACTTTTGCGAAAATGGAAATGCATTTGCCAAGTAAATTCCGACCTACACTGTAAAAAATTGCAAAAATTTTAATTTAACAAATAAGAATTGAGCTCCTTAAAAGTGAACCATTTAAAATGAGTAACTGCAAACAGCACACAAATAAAGTACATTTTAAACAAAAATATTGGATTCATTGAACAAAACAAAACTATCATAATGAAATTATTTTGACATAACACAAAACTAAGTTAATAATATTAAGTGGTTTATTTAAATTAATGTATTTCAGTTAATTAAATCAGATTTTAAGTATAAATAACAGACAGAAGTCAAAGATTAAGAACTCTTTATTTATCAGAAAATTGGGCAATACAAATGCAGACAAGGCACTGATTTTCCAGGTACAGATGACCGGTGTTGTAGTCTGTAATGTGAAAGATCACCACTTGTTGCAATCTGCAGATTTTACACCGCCATCTCATTACATTGCACCTATTAAAAAAAACACATGAGTACATTTAGATGTTTTATTAGACGGTTATTTTTGTGACTCTAATACCTAATTATACTGTGTAACCAAATGAATCTATGTTCATAGTTTGTTAAGAGTTAAACAAAATGTTGAAATGATCATTATAAGGGCTGGAAAGGGTGCATGTGAGCACTGGAAACGGCATACACTGTTGAATGGCAGTGATAGGCTAATAGTTTTAGCTTATCTGCTTTAGCCATTAATAGGTCTAAAATACAATTTCCTACTTTGTTGATGGTAATAACACAACCTGGACAATTAACAACAGTTTTAAGAAATAAATTAAACAATCTTCCTTACCTTTGTCAAAGAATTAGCTAAAAATAGCGTTGTCAGATCGTCATCAGCCTCCGCATTGTCAGGGGGAATCCGGTAAAGCCAGGACTCATGAACATAAACCATTCAATAGCAGTGATCAATAGGTTTACAGCTGCCTTATTTAGCCGCCTTTGTTAATATTAACACAAAACTACGCAAAGCCCCCATCAAAATGTCTGCTGCAGGAAACTCCAGGTTATTTCTTAAAAACACACACTGCAATTGGAAATGCTGATTGAAAACAACACATTTCCATCATGTTGGATTCATTCAATATTCTCTCTATTTGGAATTACTCAATAAGAATAGATCAATCCTTAATGACAAAATTGAGTAGATTTTGTTACAGACAATTTTAATTAATTTTAACACAAAAAAACTCTCCAAAAAACAAGAAATTCATTTTTTTTTTTTAAATAAAGTTTACATATTAAATTCCATTAAATCTACAAACCCACAGAACTACTTTTTACAGTGTAGTGAACATTAAACCCACGTGACTAATCGGCTGTTTCCGCTGACGGTGTTTTATTTACTGTTGGCTACTAGGTTACCAATACCACCGTCATCCGCGCTAACAACCTGATGGAAGCGCACTTAAAGGGTTAGTTCACCCAAAAATGAAAATAATGTCATTTATTTTTCACCCTCATATCGTTCCACACCTGTAAGACCTTCGTTCCGTGAGGTCTCTCTCAAGATCCATTAATGTACTAAAAACATATTTAAATCAGTTCATGTGAGTACAGTGGTTCAATATTAATATTATAAAGTGACGAGAATATTTTTGGTGCTCCAAAAAAACAAAATAACGACTTATATTGATGGCCGATTTCAAAACGGCATTAGGAATCTTTTGTGTCGAATCAGCGGTTCGGAGTGCCAAAGTCACGTGATTTCAGCAGTTTCGACACAAAAGATTCATAACGCTCCGAAGCTTCCTGAAGCAGTGTTTTGAAAAATCAGCCATCAT
Source organism: Chanodichthys erythropterus (assembly GCF_024489055.1). Taxonomy (NCBI): domain Eukaryota; kingdom Metazoa; phylum Chordata; class Actinopteri; order Cypriniformes; family Xenocyprididae; genus Chanodichthys; species Chanodichthys erythropterus. Next base: position 7,443,281 of record NC_090231.1, on the reverse strand, counting down.
TATATAAGTCGTTATTTATTTTTTTTTTTTGGCGCACCAAAAATATTCTTGTCGCTTTATAATATTAATATTGAACCACTGTACTCACATGAACTGATTTAAATATGTTTTTAGTACATTAATGGATCTTGAGAGAGGAAATGTCATTGCTCGCTATGAAAGCCTCACAGAGCCATCGGATGTCAACAAAAATATCTTAATTTGTGTTCCGAAGATGAATAAAGGTCTAACGGGTGTAGAAAGGCATGAGGGTGAGTATTAAATGATATTAATTTCATTTTTGGGTGAACTAACCCTTTAATTCGCATTTGTTTTTTTGCAAACTTTGAAAAGATTCGCTTCACGTTTGGATGGAAACCAAAGTCGCTTTAAGACAAGTCATTTCATTCGGCAGTCATAACGCTGAATCCGCCATTTTGCCTGACAAAGCAGTCAGGAGTTAGAGGATTAACCTCGATGGACTTGAACTTGAAAAATGGTGTGTACTGACGTATTTCCAACATTCCTTCTGATGTTCATTCACGTTTATTTGATTCTATAAATGAACTAGTAGGAAGAGATGATCGGTTCACAAGTCACAAGTTCACATTAAAGAGCCACAAAACATTTTTTATTGTTCAATCATATTAAGTATGCAGTTCTGTATTCAGCATCACTGTGTCCGAAATCGAATACTACTCTACTATATAATTAATAGCATCAAATAAACATGAATGAACATCAGAACGAATGTTCAAACGCAGAAATACATCAGTACACACCATTTTCAGAAGGAATGTTGTTTCAAACACGGAAAGACGTCAGGACTCCATTTTTCAAGTTCAAGTCTACTGAGGTTAATCTTTTAACTCCCTGACTGCTTTGTCAGACAAAATGGCGGATTTGGCGTTATGATTGGTTAGATCGCCTGTCAATCAAACTCCCGGCGAAGGGTCAATTGCAATTAAATTTACTTCACGACCGTTGAAAAAATACGTTCTTCATAGTACGAATGCGGGTAGTATGAATGAATTCGGACGTACTACATCTGCTTTTTTTTACTGTCACATGACCTTCAACTCCATTCACAAATCCTCCCCCGTGGCCTCATGGGATAGTAAAGTGTCCATCGTATGCACACTTCAGAAACTCACCAGAAGTAGTAAGTCATCTGGGTACTTTTCGCCTACTGTTTTTCGAATACTATGAATTTGGACATACTACTCTGTTCACATACTATTTTTCGCATACTATATAGTAGAGTAGTATTCAATTTCAGACGCAGCGTATATCTTTCTATGGCAGAAATAGTAAGTATGCGGTTCGGAATTCAGCATCGCTGCATCCGAAATCGAATACTATATAATTAATAGCATCAAATAAACATGAATGAACATGAGAAGGAATGTTGTTTAAAACGCGGAAAGACGTCAGGACTCCATTTTTCAAGTTCAAGTCCACTGAGGTTAAAGGGATAGTTCACCCAAAAATGAAAATTTGATGTTTATCTGCTCACCCCCAGGGCATCCAAGATGTAGGTGACTTTTTTTCTTCAGTCGAACGCAAATTATGATTTTTAACTGCAACCGTTGCCGTCTGTCAGTCAAATAATAGCAGTAGATGGGAACTTCAACTATAACAGTAGATAAAACTTGCTTAGACAAATCAAAATTAAAACCTGCGGCTCGTGACGACACATTAATGTCCTAAGACACGAAACGATCGGTTTGTGCGAGAAACCGAACAGTATTTATATCATTTTTACCTCTAACACACCACTATGTCCAACTTCGTTCAGCTTCCTGTTAGTGAGGTCAAAAAACGCGTTGTGATGACGGAAGTGATGTCTCGCCCATATACTTCAATGAGCGCGAGACATCACTTCCGTTGTCAGAGCGCGATCAGACCTCACTAACCGGAAGTTGAACGAAGTTGGACATAGTGGTGTATTAGAGGTAAAAAAATTATATAAATACTGTTCGGTTTCTCACACAAACCGATCGTTTCGTGTCTTAGGACATCAATGTGCCGTCACGAGCCGCAGGGTTTAATTTGGATTTGTCTATGGAAGTTTTTTCGACTCTTATTGTTCAAGTTCCCAATCACTGCTATTATTTGACTGACAGACGGCAGTGGTTGCAGTTAAAAATCATAATTTGCGTTCGACTGAAGAAAAAAAGTCCTCTACATCTTGGATGCCCTGGGGGTAAGCAGATAAACATCAAATTTTCATTTTTGGGTGAACTATCCCTTTAATCTTCTAACTCCCTGACTGCTTTGTCAGACAAAATGGCAGATTCGGCGTTATGATTGGTTAGACTGCCTGTCAATCAAACTCCAAGCGAAAGGTCAATTGATGATTGGCTCATTTCTTTGGAAGTTAATAAGTAATAGGAGTGAACAATCTTTGATGGAAACCCAAAGACTCCGCTGACACCCACTTTTAGGATGGATAATATCAGTTATTTACAAAAACAATAAATATATGGATGCTGTAAAACTGATTTGCATCTAATTTATTATGTAAGAAACTACTGCAGCAATGCAGGAAATTGTGTCTATATGTATATACATTCAAAGGTTTGGGGCCAGTAGGATGTATTTGCTAACCAAGGCTGCATTTATTTGATGGAAAATATTATTACAGTATTATTACAATTGAAAAAAAAAAATAATAATTTTAAAAGGGATAGTTCACCCAAAAATGAAATGTCTGTCATCATTTACTTGTCCTCAAGTTGATCCAAACCTGTATACATTTCATTCTTCTGCTGAAAGCAAGAAGATATTTTGAAGAATATGGATAAGACTTTCCATTGACTTCCATAGTATGGAAAAAAAAAAAATATATATATATATATATATACATACTAAGCTCTGAATGATCTTCATAAGTCTTGTCTGAAGTACAAGGGCAGTATGGTTTTTGTGTTATGGCTCAGGTAGCTGTCAGTTTTGAAACATTAATGGCATATAAACAGGATTTACAGCAGGAATGTCATGTGTGATGGAATTATGATCAATACTATAGCAATTTATACAATAATCCTACCTGATTCGTGTCCATTGACAGCGTGCTGTTTGTATCCCTTGATCATATGTTCACTACGCAGCTGCAGTCAACCTTGAACTCCATTGCGTCATTGCCGCTAAGCAAGTCTCTTTCTGATTGGTTAAGAACACAACAATTCAGTCGCTGATTGGCTGTAGGGTCATCGGTGTTACTGTCAACAGAAGAACATGGCGGCTCCCGTTAGATGCATGGCTGGATCCACCAGCATAGGCAACCCAACTAGTTTTCAGAAAAAAACCCGTAGCAAACTAGTTTCTATCCCTGGAACCAGACCGTCTGTACAGAACGGACAACTCTTACTGTCATCTGGCGTCAGCTCGCTTGACTACGTGATTGGTTAGTATAATTCACTGGGTTGAAGCTCACTGTCAAGGGATGTTTACTATGTTTACTGTTTTTAGCATTTATAGACCTTTGTTTGCATCACTGTCACACTTGTAATGTTTGCAATACACTGAGAAGTGCCGTAATCCCATCAATCAAAATATCAGGGTAGTTTTCACTTCATAAAAGGTATAAGTTGTAAGATAACGAAAACCTTATCTTGGCATGTATAAAAAACAATGACAGAAAATTACCAGAGAAAAAAAAGTTATGTGTTTTGTAATGTAATGTAATGTAATATGATATGAATATGTATGGATGTAAGTAAGTGTGTGTGTGTGTAATAAAGCTAAATACTAGCTGGTATAATATAAAAAAAAAAACCTTCTTTCAATGTAGGTGTACTTGAGCCATTCTGGTTAAAGGGTCAGTTCACCCAAAAATGAAAATAATGTTATTTTTTTTTTCGCCCTCATGCCGTTTCACACCCGTAAGACCTTCGTTAATCTTCAGAACACAAATTAAGATATTTTTGATGAAATCCGATGGCTCTGTGAGGCCTTCATAGCCAGCAATGACATTTCCTCTCTCAAGATCCATAAAGGTACTAAAAACATATTTAAATCAGTTCATCAGTATCGAATCATGATTTGGATCGCGTGTCAAACCGCCAAACTGCTGAAATCACATGACTTTGGCACTCCGAACCGCTGATTCGACACACTGATTCATAACGCTCCGAAGCTTCCTGAAGCAGTGTTTTGAAATCGGCCATCACTAAATTAGTCGTTATTTTGTTTTTTTGGTGCACCAAAAATATTCTTTTTGCTTTATAATATTAATATTGAACCACTGTACTCACATGAACTGATTTAAGTATGTTTTTAGTACATTAAAGGATCTTGAGAGAGGAAATGTCATTGCTGGCTATGAAGGCCTCACTGAGCCATCGGATTTCAACTAAAATATCTTAATTTTTGTTCCGAAGATGAACAAAGGTCTTACGGGTGTGGAACGCATGAGGGTGAAAAATAAATGACATTATTTTAATTTTTGGGTGAACTAACCCTTTAAGTTATGAGGATAAAAACAATATTATTTGATGTCATTCAGAAATATACACATTTTTTTCCATAGGTGGTGGTCTGGCAGTTGGAACTCTGATACTTGTAGGTAAGCAATGAAGCAAAGTATTTGTCATGTCATGTCGCACATGTTTTATTTAAAGAAATTAAATAATTAAAGTCCCCCTGAAATCAACATTTTTTAGTAAAAGTTTAGCTAAAGGTTTTTTAGGTTTTAGTATGAATATGTTAGCCTTAATGTTATGAATAAGCTGGTGTGTTCCAAAACGATGACAAAATTCACATTTAGGAGATATAAGCATTCAAAACTTAGTCTCTCACTTCTGCTAAAATGGATCGCGGATTTTCATGACATCACATCACACTTCAGTTTCTTGTCAAATCTTCTGTCCAATCAAATGCTCTCTAGAATCTGAAGTCCCGCCCCCTCCTACACTATCAACAGACACTGAAGCTGCGGCTGAAATCGGTCATTTGTTCACACATTTACTAGTTTCTACATGGTGGATGGCACATAGTGCACTATATAGAGAGCAGGGAACGACTCAGACAGTGTAAATATGATTTCCATTGATGCAAATGAAGTCCGTTTTCGCGTCAGTGTCACACGAACCGCCGCCGCGCAGTCCGCTCCGGTCCAGAGACATGAGAGCACAGAGCGGATCATATGCGACTCAGTCGACTCAGACCAATTTGAATTCTGCATAAAGGACATCATGAGGAGAAATGATTAGAGATTAGAAGGAAACTGAGGTTTTACTGAGTTTAACGGCTCTGGCGAGCTGTAACATAAAGGAAACGCTATTGGCTATTTAAAAAAAGGGGCGGGGCTGTTCGATATATCACCCTGTCTTCCTGTTTCAGTTGAAATTACGTCAACACACTGAATAATGCTGTGTGTTCCAAGACACTTTAGTGGGTTAAAAGGGCTTTAAGGGAATAAAGAAGAAATAAGAATGGTAAAAGAAGTTATAGGTCTAATTATAGCCTAATAGTTTAGTCCATTTAGACTCTTTGCAAATAATATTTAATATTTAAAAATGTGCACACATTCACTTGTTTGTATGTCTGTCAAAAATGTATGTCTGTCAAAAACAACTCTTGTCTCATCACATTTAGTTATGAATGACATCATTTAAATGATGCCATATTTTCAGTTCAAAATGGAGAAATTCCATAAAAAAGTTTATTACTTTGCATCACTGGTACTGTGGGTCATTAAACCTATCCATCACAAAACAGTTTTCAACATTAAAGGTTTAGCTACTTTTTTCTTATCACACACACTTTTTCACTGTAAAAACTAAAAGCGTCGTGTTGGAATTCCTGCTCATCTTTATTGAATAGTAAGCCCCGCCTTCTTTGATCTGATTGGCCATCATTTTGACATTGACGAGCGCTGTTGGACCGCTGAGGCAGACCAGGCTAAAATTGTAACTTTTAAATCTGTCTGTTATCCCAAACAGATCCCAAACGACCAGCATTAGGAAATATCAAATATTCTGCGGGGACAATTCGACCATTTCCAATTATTGGGGGGGGGACTTGTCCCCCTCAGTGCCTATGGTGGTTACAGCCCTGTCATGCCGTGTCATTTTAAGCCAAAGCCAATGAAATATAACAAAGAATGCAAATAGCAATACAGTTGGTTGATAGTGCATTAGATATGATGATACAGCACCTCTGATTACAGACTATTGGTGGTTGTTGTTGTTGTTGTTGTTGTTGTTTTGAGATTCTGCAGCGTTAAAGTCAGCATGAAACAGGAGTTGTGATTTTTTTTTCTCCCTTATTGTGATGTATATCCCGCCTTCTTGAACAAGAAAAAATGTAGGTCAGGACTTGATTTTGTCCATTGGGAATTGATTGATTGGTTGTGGTTTGCTATTGGTGGATCTCATGTGAGTGACAGGTTGCTCTGCCCTCATCATCAGAGAAGAGATGACGATGCAAGAGGGAAGGGAAGTTATTTTGATTGATTATGAGGGCACATGAAGTTTATAAAAAATATAATGATGTGCACAGACAAATCATTTAGAATAAACAAAGCAATATTCAATAAAAAATAAGAATTGTAATTCATCATGACTTTAACAGTTTAAAGTAGTTTGACAGATTCAAATTTGAAGGTCTTTCTGTTGCTCCTTATCAGTATTGTGTGTTTATTTAATTTTTACGTAAGGTTAAGAAAGTTGCCACTATTATATGAGCATAATATAGATTAATGAATTCTTTTGATGTAGCTTATTATTCTCAAAGCATATATTCATGAGGATCTTATATCTTTACCTCCTAATTTGTATTCGTTGCATTCTTTTGTCCTGTTTTCACTTCATTGGAAGTGGATTGGTCATGGTCCTTTATGATCTATCGAGTCCTGTCTAGGTCACTTACGTCCCCGACATGTGACCCACATGAAAGATACAACTGTTGTGTGTGAGAGATGATGTATAAGAGAAGGAAATGATCTGCTTAAATGGTATGGTGTAGCTTTATCTATTATACTACAAATTATGTTAAAGAGGTTTTTTAAATTTTCTTTTCTTCAGATGTTATTAACCTAAAGGTGAAGTTTGTAGTTAAAAATAATTTAATCAGAACATGCCTCTGACCTGCCATTGGTTGGTTAAATAAATAGTTCCGCCCCGAATTTACATAATTGATTTACCCAGTGTTGCTGTGTTGGGGTGCAGAAATAAGAAAAAATGTGTATGTGTATGAATGCCTTTAGTTATTATTGTCACAAAATACATATTAAACTATTTTAATATTGAAATATACTAGACTTGCAAAGGGGTGAAAACGTTCCTGAACTTTCCATAGGAAGTTAAGCTAAATTTTGGAAAAATTCCAAGTTGGAAACTTAATGGGAATTAATTGGAAATTTGGGATCATTTATACAAACTGTATTATATACAAACATAAACATAAATATAAACATTTGGTTTGGTCATAAGAAGACATGTTTGCAAACATATTAAAAAAAGGTTTTTTTTTTTTTTGTTGTTTTACATCAATTCTTTCACTGAAGAACAAAAAAGCATGAATGTTATATAAAATTAACATATTCCCTATGAATTTGCATTAAATGTGGTTCTTTTAACTAAGTTGTTGCTGCTTTTTCCCATTTACATTTAAGTTCTCTGTTGTATACGAAAGAGGATTAGGGCCAAGCAATAATAAAAAAATAAAACCATCTCGAGATTAAAGTTATTAAATTTCGAGAAAAAAGTCAAGATAAAATGTTAAGAATAAAGTCATTAAATTACGAGAAAAAAGTCGTTATATTATGAGAACAAATTCGTTAAATTTTGAGAAAAAAGTCGAGATGAAATGTTGAGAATAAACTCATTAAATTATGAGAACAAACTATGACTATTCTCGTAATTTAATGACTTTATTCTCAACATTTTATCCCGACATTTTTATCAAAATTTAACAACTTCAATCTCAAGATGGTTTTATTTTTTTTATTATTGCTTAGCCCTAATCCTCTTCCGTAGTTATAGGCTAACATGCAATTTTGCAAATTTTTCTATAAATGTTTCTTGAGCATCAAATCAGCCTATTATTATGATTTCTGAAGGATCATGTGACACTGAAGACTGGAGTAATGATGCTGAAAGATCACAGGAATAAAATACATTTTACATATATTTCAATAAAAAAGTTTAGTTTATTTAGTAATTGTAATACTATTTTATATTTAATATATTGCTGGATTTACCGCATTTTGATCAAATAAATGCAGTCTTGCTGAGCATAAAAACATTAAATCTTACAGACCCCGAACATTTGAATGGTAGTTTAAATTTCCAGTTTCAGTTCATTCCCATTAATTCCCATATATTCCTAATTCTCATGGAAAGTTTCCAACTTTGAAAATTCGCGGAATTTCGTAACCCTAAAATATACAGACTTCACCTTTAAGATTAGGGTCAAATTTGTAAGCTATTTATGTAGAGTTATTGTTATTATTTGATGCACCATTAATTAAAGTAAAGAAATAGATGTTAGATGTGTCCCCAGAGGTTGCGCATTCAAATAAGATTTGTACTACCGGTTCCACTGTGAATCAGTGGGACTCAGACGGCAAACATATGGAAGCAGGAGGGCAGAAGTGTTGACCCAAATTTCCCCTGCAGCTTTGAGCGACTGACTCACACTCGCTGCACTCACAGACTTCTACTGCCCTACACACGACTTACATTATTCTTTCACCAAAAGAGACCGCCGCTCTCTGCATCAGAAAAGATAGGAAGTCTCTAGATGCCCCACCTCTTGGGTGACTGATATGTGCCAGAGTCTCTACAGTGGAGATATGCACCCCCAACACATCTCATCCTGCCCCCGAAACACCCCCGCTAGGCTAATAGCACCCGCAGGTTTCATTTGTAAGGCGCCATAGAAACGCCACCACAATAGGCCCCATCTCGAGTGGGCCCATCTGGGTGTCTTTGTCGGGGCCGCTGAAAGCCACAAAGGCCTGCTGACCTAGAAACACATCAATAAGGGAGAGGGGAGTTCTTCCGATGACAAATTGAAGAGCTGAGGAATTTTTTTTTCTTCCGTTGGTGATGGAATATGAGAGGCATCCCGGTTTGCAGGCAGAGTCAGGAAGAGGACAGGAAACCCCTCGTTCTCTCCTGCTGTTGGAGGAATCCTTCAGAGGCTTTAGACCTGTGTGGGTTTGAGGCTGTTTGTCAGAGAGAATGCAAGGTTGAAACTGCCAGTGTTTGAGAGGAAGAAGCCGACTGTCAGTGTTTGTGAGTGGACCATTGATGAGCGCTTTTACAGTGCGAAGTGATGTAAAATGTCTATTTAAAAATAAGTGTTGTAAATTATATATAAGCCAATAAATTGTTGACCAGTCAGATATGCTCAACCATTTTGCCACTAGATTTTTTTTGTTATAAACAGTTAAATTTTCCTTTTCTTTTTTAAATTTAGTTGTAATTTTGTAAGTTTTTAAAAACACAGTCGATCAAAAGTCTTTATCAGTAAACATTTTTAAAATAAATTATTACTTTTATTCAGCATTAAGTTATGAGACGGTAAAGACTTACATTTGTTTTGTAACAATTTTGAATAAAGGCTGTTCTTTTTTTTTACTTTTTATTTATTTAGAATCCTAAAAAAAAAGGTTCACTGTTTCCACAAAAAAAAAAATATTAAGTTGTTTTCAACATTGATAACAATCAGAAATGTTTCTTGAGCATCAAATCATCATATTAGAATGTTATTTTTATTTTTAATATTATTTTTTTTATTTTTTTTTCATTTATTTATATATACACATACAGTATCGGTCAAAAGTTTGACCGATTTTTAATGTTTTTGAAAGAAGTCTCTTATGCTCTTCAAGGCTTCATTTATTTGATCAAAAATACAGAAAAAAACAGTAATATTGTGAAATATTATAACAATTTAAAATAACGTTTTTCTTTTTTAACATACTTTAAAATGTAATTTATTCCTGTGATCAAAGCTGAATTTTCAGCATCATTACTCCAGTCTTCAGTGTCACATGATCCTTCAGAAATCATTCTGATATGATGATTTATTATCAATGTTGGAAACAGTTGTGCTGCTTAATATATATTTTTTTTCAGGATTCTCTGATGAATAAAAAGATAAAAAGAACAGCATTTATTCAAAATAGAAATCTTTTCTAACAATATAAATCTTTACTATCACTTTTACACGTCCTGGTTAAATAAAAGTATACATTTTTCTAAATAAATAAATAAACATTACTTACCCCAAACCTTTGAATGGTAGTATATATTGTTACAAAATATTTATATTTTAAATAAATGCTGTTCTTTTTTTTTTTTTTTTTTATTCATCAAAAAATCCTGAAAAAAATAAAAGTATATGGAGCAGCACAACTATTTCCAACATTGATAATAAATCATCATATTAGAATGATTTCTGAAGGATCATGTGACACTGAAGACTGGAGTAATGATGCTGAAAATTCAGTTTTGCATCATAGAAATAAATTGTTTTGTTTTTTTTATAGAATTTTATAAAGTATATTAAAATAGAAAACCATTATATTAAATTTTAATAATATTTCACAATATTATTTTTTTTCTGTATTTTTGATCAAATAAATGCAGCCTTAATGAACAGAAGAGACTTCTTTCAAAAACATTCAAAATAGTAATATGCCCAGACTTTTGACCAGCACTGTATATGTATATATTTTTTATTTTATATTATTTTGTCCATTTTGTAATATAATACTGTATTGTACAGTATATTGCTTTGCTGTGATTTTTTTTTTCTTTTTTTACATAAACACTGATTAATTTGTAACCGTTCAAATAAACCAGCTTGCTGAAATGAATCAGACTTCACAATAATTCATTTGAGACAGAATAGCTATTTTAGATAAGAGAGTTTGATTATTTGCCTGCCAGTCAACTGCCACTGGAAGAAATTGGAAATACTAACAAATAAATTTCTTCAGCAGCTATTTTAGACCTTCTTTAATAATGTAAATATAAAGACAGTAATAGTAATGCCATTTTTGGCCACTAAGATTTTCTTCACACTAAGAAAATATAACTCATCTGCAGTTATGAAAAGGTTTATCTCAGTACATATCTAATTTAGTCTGTCCAATGAAGCCTCCGTCAGATACAGTTATACAAAGTATAGTGTTGAAGAGCTGGTAAATGGATCAAGACAGGTGTTCCCTTCTCTCTTCCTCAGTGCTGTTTTGTAACAGAAATATATCAGTATTCATGTATGGTGGAGCTGCTGATGGACTGACCATTAAATCCATTACGAATACTGGCTTCTGATCCTGTTGTCAGACACCCCATGATAAAGCGGCTAGTGTGTTTGGCATCACTAGCAACCAGAATAAACAGTTGTTCTATTATTTCAACTAAGGTTAGTGTTGTTTTTCTCCATGTTGGGGTATTTACAGTATCAGATCCGATAGTGTCTCTCTGGCCGTTCTTTTGTCATGAGGCGCGTCAAGAGGCTCACCGCTCTGTGTTTCGGTACAGTTTGGGTTGATGTATGTGGCATTGATGGTGATTTCTGTTCACAGAGGAGGACCGCTATGACAGCTACTCCCGCATGCTGCTCAAGTACTTCCTGGCGGAGGGTGTTGTGTGCGGACATGAACTCTTCCTGGCATCCGCCCGAGATCACCCTGATGAGATCATGCAGGTAAGAATCAAATCATGTGTTCACACTCAGCCCGTTTGACACTTTAGTCAAGTTTTTTGGTTCTGTGAACTCTTAAGTACATCAAAATACATTATTTACAACCGTATTCTTCTTATATAACCAGTACCTGGCCCTCAAAACAATAAACCTTGAGAAATCTGTGAAAGATATTATTTTCAGCATTGGTCGGGAATAGTTTGGCTGGGAATAGTTTGATTTATTTATTTATTCTGACTTAATTTGCAATGTTTGTTGCTTCATTTGGTCAAACATTTTTATTTTATTTTAACATTATTCACATCTTTTCCTACTTAATTCTTTTATCAGATATTTTTATTTTATTTTGACATCGTTTTTGCTTCATTGTTTGATTAGATATTTTTTATTTATTTATTTTGGCATCTTTTGCATCTTTTATTGCTACATTTGTTGATCATTCAGTTGCTCAAACATTTTTTTATTTTATTTCATCTATTTTATACATCTTTTCTTCATTGTTTGATCTGACATTTTATATTATATTTTGACATTATTCATATTTTTTCTTGCTTCACTATTTGATCACACATTTAATTTAAGTTAATTTAATTTTATTATTTTATTCTGACATCATTCTCCTCTTTTTGATTCATTGATCAGACATTTTTATTTTATTTTATTTTTAATATTTTTTTATATAATTCACATCTTTTCCAGCTTCAATATTTGATCACACATTTATTTTAATTTAATTTTATTTTATTTTTGACATTCACATCTTTTTTTGATTTATTGATCAGACATTTTTTATTTTATTTTATTTTTAATTATTTTTTTTATATATAATTCACATCTTTTCTTGCTTCACTATTTGATCATACATTTTATTTTATTTTATTATTTTGACATTCACATCTTTTTTGATTTCATTGATCAGATATTTTTATTATTTTATTTTATTAATTTTTTTATATAATTCACATTTTTTCTTGCTTCATTATTTGATCACACATTTTATTATTTTTTTATTTTAATTGTATCTGTTACCACATAGTATTACTAATATGTGCATGTCATTTAGGGCTGTCAAACGATTAATCGCGATTAATCGCATACAAAAATAAAAGTTTGAGTTTGCATAATATATGTGTGAGTAATATGTGTAAATATATATATATATATATATATATATATATATATATATATATATATATATATATATATATATATATATATATATATATATATATATATATATATATATATATATATATATATATAAAATACACACAAATTAATGTATATATTTAAGAGAAATTTTATGTACAAAAAAATGTATTTATATATAATACATATACATGTAAATATTTCTCAAATATATACATGGATGTGTTTGTATTTATATATACATAATAATTACACACAGTACTCCCACATATATTAGGCAAACTCAAACTTTTATTTTGTATGCGATTAATTGTGATTAATCGTTTGACAGCCCTAATGTCATTGTAGAATACAACTGTTTAAAATTTAAATGGTTGTCTAATGCATACTGTTTGGTGTACTGCATTTAAAAAAGGCATGCTAGGCTGTTCTCAATGTCTAGTTCACTGTGTGCTTTAGGCAGTTCACTAAGATTCAATTCCAAACACAGACAGTCTTTTTCTTTCTTCTGATACATGACTGTTTTTGTGTGGGAGCTCAGGGAGTTACCTGTGTTAACAGCGCTAACGAGTCTCACCTTAGTGACAGTGGACAGGAGTTCGTCTCTCGCTGGCCCCTGATTGGCCCCCAGTCAACACAAGCTTAATGAGGGCCTGTTGTTGCCCTTCAGACTGTTCCTGCACTGAGCTGTTATTTGTGAAACAGTCTCTGTTTTTTGTTATTGCATGGTCTGTATGAATTTTCCCCTAAGGGAGATATTTCCCCCACCTTCATTTTGGCATTTTTTGGCATTAACGACAGTGTCAACCCTGTTGTTTAAACAACAGCTTCTGAACTGCTTGCACTATTTTGATGTGTTTGTTCATACTTTTGGCCTTGTTAAAACGGGTCACTTGACATTTATTTCCCTTTTCACAAGCGAGCTCTGGCCAAGACTGTGGCTTAAACTAGCTTTAGTCTGTCTAGATACAATGTAAAGATCTAGAAAGAACTATACCCACCCAAACATTAAGAGTTAAAATATAGACAAAATATTTGATTTGTCAAATATAAAAATATCTAGCCATTTGTTTAATGTGAAACTGTTCTTTTTAATTGCCTCTCTAAAGTTTTTAGTAAGATGTCTTGCCAACTAAAATAGTCGCTCTAGTGGATGCAAAAAATGATTAATTGACATTATTCCATAATTTTTATTTTTTGCTTTCATTTTTATTTTCTTCTATGTCTAAAATATATGCATATTTCAAAGAGAGAAGAAAATGTAGGACAAGACTTGATTTTGTCCTTTGGGAATTGAATATAAATAATTTCTAATAAATTTTGCAATATTCCATTAAAAAAAAAAAAGAGAATTGTCCATTTTGATTTCGTGGTGACTTTAATGTTTTTATATACATATTTTCTGAAATAGGAACTCCCTTCTCCAATTGTGGATGATGTTGCCAGCCTGAAAATCGGTGAGGGTCAACCTCAACCAAGCGACCCAGAGAATGCAGACACAATGAAAATTGCCTGGCGCTACCAGAACCAACCTAGAGTTCAGGTAAAAGACCTTTAAATCAGTAAAACATTGAGAAATCACCCTCACACATTCAAATAATGTATCAGATAACATTTGCTAAAAGTATGTTTTAAACTGATAGCCCTGTTTATAAAGCAGGGGTTCTCAACTGGTTTTGCTTCAAGGGTTAGTTCACCCAAAACTGAAAATTCTGTCATTAATTCATGTCGTTCCACACCCGTTAGACCTTCGTTCATCTTCAGAACACAAATTAAGATATTTTTGATGAAATACGTCAGAACGTCAAATGGACGATTATTGGCCGTTCACATGCGCAGCATGCAAGCGTGTGATATTGACGCAGGAGCTGGCCAATAATGTGTCGGCATTCTGACATAGAACCAGGAAGCGCTGTACTGTGTTTACTACATAAACAGCATAGGAGAATGACACGGCAGAGAAGAAATTGTTGAATAAAGTCATTATTTTTGTTTTGTTTTTGTGCACAAAAAGTATTCTCTTCGCTTCATAACATTAAGGTTGAACCACTGTAGTCACGTCAACTGTTTTAACAATGTCTTTAGTAGCTTTCTGGACCTTGAATTTGGTAATTGCATTGCTTTCTCTGGGGGATAAAAAAAAAAAAAAGCTCACAGATTTTTTCAAAAATATCTTAATTTGTGTTCTGGAGATGAACAAAGGTCTTACGGGTGTGGAACGACATGAGTAATTAACAGAAATTTAATTTTCTGGTGAACTAACTCTTTCAGAAACCCAGGTTTACATTAGACAATGAGTGACCTGCAATGTAGCAAAATTATTTATGGTGTACTATATATAATTTTCACATTGTCACTGTACAAACTCATTGTGGTTTTCACAATGTTAATCTTCATTGCTAGTGAATTTGGATTTTAAGAAGTCTCGTTTATTTTGCTTTGCATAGTTTTGTTAATGTTTTTTGAGAATGAGTGCATGTCACACAACCTGTCCATGTGAGCATCGTTCTTATTTGTCTTACTTTTATGCCACAATGCCATATAGTTTGATTGGACGTTTTGAGCTTCGACCACTTCCAGAGGTAGTTGAAAACACATTTGACTGGATTGCTTTCATAGTGTAAACGCTCATGTAGTTGAATGTGTTCAAACAGTCACTAAAGACATCTACTCTCCGCCTACTGACCTAATGCGTAAACATTATAGGAAGAACGCTAGCCAGACGGGATTTAAACTTTATTGGCTGAAGACCCGAGTTTGTTTTGAAGATGAAAAATGTACCAAACACAATGTTCTCTCACCATTCCTGATTTCTAACACACACTCACAGCGTTCGGCTGGTCTTGCCGCTGTCAGAGCAGAAACGAAAGCTGCTGGTCTCCGTATGTTTTTCCGTCATCTCTGTGCGTTTGCATGTGTAAAGTGTTTGAGCTTATTTTGTCCAATAGATCAGAAGATCTTAAAAAGCCCATACTTTTACCCTCCCATAAACCCTCCCCTCAAAGAAATCAGGACAGAAGTGGTTGAAAGTGGACAAAAGAGACGGATTAAAGGTGCAGTGTGTAAATTTTAGCGGCATCTAGCGTTGAGCTCACCACTCCCTTTCGTAGCAAAATAAAGAGAATACGGTGGCCGTCTGGCCGACACAAGTCAAAGATGTCGTCATCCAAGACAGCAGAGAGTATGTTAGCCAGTCAAGCAATGAGGTTCCTTCTTACTTATAACAAAGAACGGTCTCTGCTTCTAATAAACCAGAAGACTACTACTACTACTTCTTTTTCCTTGTGTATATTCAATGTAGTGATGATGCAAGCTGCTTCTAAAAACATAAACGATTTAGAAGAACAACAACGTAGTGATGAAACGCGCTCTGTCGAGTGTTTGACCCACGCTGTACGTGATAGAAATGCCTCCTCCTAAGCTAATAAAAACATAAGTTCATTATGTAAGGTCTTTATACGCCACAGAAAACATAGTTATATATATATTATATTGCATTTCTGTCAGTAGATCCTCCCAAATTTTACACATTGCATCTTTAAAACATCAGGTGTAAATGGGAATGTCTCCCTCATCTACTTGTGATCCGATCGACCAAAACACATCTTAATACCAGGTGTAAACAGGGCCTGTGACTCATTTTTAGGTTGTGACCAACTACTTTTATACTGGCTAAGAAAAGGAGGGGGTTGGGAAAAATAGCGTCCCATAATAAATATATCAATTCCTACCCACCCAGCGCTGTGAATGGGCTTTCGCTGTTCTCATTCACAGTTTAGGTGGATTACTCACGCTTAGCTGGTTATAGGTGGACTTAAAACCCAAGGAGACAGGAGGACATGGCGGTTCTATTCAACCTCAAGCCTTTTACAATAGAACAGCAGCCTCCAGCACCCCCAAATCCCTTCACAGCCCTCGCCGTGGCGTCCCCGTGCCCCTCTTTCTTCCGTTTGGAGAAAAGACCCCTCCCGCCAGCCCATAATCCAGATTGCTATGGAGATTAGGGGGACACCAGTGAGTCCCCAAAGATTTCACTCTTTCTGTCGGAGTTTCCTGACAACTTTTGCTATTTCTCTTCCCTTTCTTTTCCTCCCCTCCTTCTCATTGGATATACTTTCCATTCATCAAAGAGTCCTGAAGAAAAAAAAAACTACCACTGTTTTCACAAAAAACATTAAATATCTGAACTGAGCGGCAAATCATCATATTAGAATGATTTCTGAAGGATCATGTGACACTGAAGACTGGAGAAATGATGCTGAAAATTCCACTTGGAATACTTTAAAATAACTGTTTGCTTATAATTGAAATAAAATTTCACAGTATTTGTGTTTTTAGTCTTCTTATTACCCCCCCCCCCCCCCCCCAATCACCCTTTCTTCCTCTCTGTCTCAGAGGGGATACTTACCCTCCTTAACCTTTATCATACCTCTGTCCTTTTCACAAAGCACCAGTAAATCTAGTAAGGGATTTGCATCCTAAACATGGAGTGCCCCCCTCGTTTCACATTCTCAATGGAGACCCCAGATCAAAGTTCAGTCAGTCAAAACCCATCCCGTAACGTTAAAGGGGTCGACACAACCTGCCCACTAAACGAGGATGAGTGCCAAGCTGTCAATCTCCGAAGGTGGTGCTGGAACACATAAGAGTCGCTGATCCAGATCAGGAGAAGATTAGGGGTTCACCTCACTGCTCATTAGAAACTCCAGACCTCAGGAAAACATCTGCCTGTGTGCAAGTGTGTTTTTCTAAGCTCAGTCTTTTCAGAAAGTCATTATGTTCTCAATGGCTTAACGAATCATCTGGGTTTCTTACAGTTCAACAATGGTTAAAGGTGCCGTAGAACGTCTTTTTAAAAGATGTAATATAAGGCTAAGGTGTCCCCTGAATGTGTCTGTGAAGTTTCAGCTCAAAATACCCCATAGATTTTTTTTATTAATTTTTTTAACTGCCTATTTTGGGGCATCATTAAACGTGCGCTGATTCAGGCTGCTGGCCCTTTAAATTCTCCTGCTCCCCGCCCACGTTTATGCCTTAAACAGCATAAACAAAGTTCACACAGCTAATATAACCCTTAAAATTGATCTTTACAAAGTGTTCGTCATGCAGCATGTCTAATCGTGTAAGTATGGTATTTATTTGGATGTTTACATTTGATTCTGAATGAGTTTGATGGTGCTCCGTGGCTAAAGCTAACATTGCACACTGTTGGAGAGATTTATAAAGAATGAAGTTGTGTTTATGAATTATACAGACTGCAAGTTTTTAAAAATTAAAATAGCGATGGCTCTTGTCTCCGTGAATACAGTAAGAAACGATGGAAACTTTAACCACATATAACAGTACTTTAGCAACATGCTAACGAAACATTTAGAAAGACAATTCACAAATATTACTAAAAATATCATGTTATCATGGATCATGTCAGTTATTATTGCTCCATCTGCCATTTTCGCTGTTGTTGTTCTTGCTTGCTTACCTAGTCTGTTGATTCAGCTGTGCACATCCAGACGTCCTGCCCTTGTCTAATGGCTTGAACATGGGCTGGCATATGCAAATATTGGGGGCGTACATATTAATGATCAAGACTGTTACGTAACAGTCGGTGTTATGTTGACTTTGGTGCATGACAAAATAACCTTATACAATTCACACACTACATGGATGAGTACATAGTGCATAAGTACATAGTGTATAAGTGTATAGTGTGTCATTTGGGACGCAACTAAAGACTACCGTCAACAGTCTGGTTACCAACATTCTTCAAAATATCTTCTTTTGTGTTCAACAGAAGAAAGAAACTCATACAGGTTTGGAACAACATGAGGCTTAGTAAATGATGACAGAATTTTCATTTTTGGGTGAACTATCACTTTAAAAAGCACTTTATTATGTACTATTGTACATCCAAAACACTTCACAATCATATCAGGGGAAAATGATCATGATTGAGGAAAAACGTGACTGTCAATAGTTGTAAAGAGGATATAAAATTTACTTTCATCAGTGAGGGTACAGGCTCGTTCACACCAAAAGTGATAACTATAATGATAACTATAACGAGAACTACACTGCCCTCCAAAAGTTTGGAAACACCTCTGGCAAAGTGTGGTTTTGGACGATAAAAGCATAAATCCTTATAATTTTTTGATGCAAATACATTAAAGTAACTTGACGTTATCATTGAAGACCAGCAATAATAATTTTCATTTTGACTACATAATAATGGCAATACACACATGTCAAAGTCAGACATGCCCCTTTGCCAGCTGTGATGCCTGGTTACTGGTTTAAACTTGGCCCAGGTTTGTAAAAGATTTTTGGGTCAGCACACCTTAATAGCTTCAACAATTGATTGCCAATTAAGTTTAGAATACAATGAACCAATCAGAACCCAGTTTAGGTCAGATAGCTGCTAATGGTGGATATTTTGATGAATCGAAAATTTACGTTTTTTCTATGTATAAACTGTTTATGTAATAATAAAATATGTTTTCGTAGTTTGTGTTATCAGTGCAAAATTATCACAAATTAAAAAGGATTCATGCCAATATATTGTCCAAAACCCCACTTTTCTAGGGCGTTTCCAAACTTTTGGAGGGCAGTGTATATTAGAGTCCACACCAGCGATACCTTTCTGTTTATTCTGCAGTGCTATTGTCTGCCGTTTTAAATGCTCGAGCTCTTTAAAGCAGGACGGATTCTAATTGGCTGTCAGTGTTTGTATCGTTCATCAGCTGGAAACATTCTAAATGTCAATAATTTCTCTGTGCTGCTATCATTATAGTTGTGTTGTCATAAATGTTTTCTTTCTTTTTATATAGACTGCATTGGCGTCCTCAATGAGATTTGGTCATTACTATGACGTGTCCAAAACCATGGAGCCTGAGCTAAGGCAAGCAGCAAAATGCCACAGTTTTTATCAGCTCCAGGAAACACCAGTAACCACAGGATCAAGGTAACTAAGGCCATGTTCACACAGTCACTGTTCTCCACCGGAGCAGTTCATGTCGGTTTTGTGTTCTACACACGATTCAAATGATCCGCTCTCCACCCAGATATAAAAAGCTGCTGTCGGTTAATGAAGATTTGACAGATGAACTCGTGGTTCAATTGGACATTTAGACATTTCAGCTTTATGGGGTGAATTCCAAACAGTGTTTTTGGACCCTTCGGGAAGGTGACGCCATTTGTAGAGCTTTCCTAATTAAAGTGAACAACTGCATCCCTTCATGAAGGGCCCTTCCAGAAGTCCGTTAATGAAGGGAACATGCAATAGTTACTTCAAGGAAGTAATTTAATCATTTATGGTCATGTGACCCAGGGTGACAAGCCTTCGTGATTCATTTTAAAAATAGGTATGTTGGTAGAGTTGGAGTTAACGTATTAACAGAAGAATTCAAGTTGTTTACACAAATTTTTGTCATGCATTTCATATTAAAAGCACAATATGTATTTTTTTTTCCTAATAAAATATCCAAAAACCACAGTGTTATATATCCATGGAGCTGTGTACTTTCATTATCCCAGAAGTTCTATATTATCACCAAATATTGGATTCAATCTTTTTGTCAATTTGTTTTCTTTAATTTAGGACTTTTTTTTTTTTGTTTTGTTTTTTGTTGTTTTATTTTTTGCATCTGATTAATCATAGACCTCATTTATCTGAGAGTAGGCACCTCAGTTTTTGAGTGAAAAAGGCTTCTTTTTTTGTGGGGGGGGGGGGGGGTCATTTTGTCAATTTTACAAAAAATAGAAAAAAAATTGTATTGTTGATCACAATAGTGTGCTTTAAAGGTGCAATATGTAATATTTTTGCAGTAAAATATCCAAAAACCACTAGGCCCATGTTATATATTTTGTTCACTTGAGTACTTACAATATCCCAAATGTTTGCAACTATTTGAAAATTGTGAGAAAATTGCAATTTTAGCCAAGGCTCCGGGACGTGTGAGGAGTCGCCTGTCAGTTGCGTCATACCCGCGTTACCCTCGGTTTTCGGTCTTATTTTGTAGAAACCATAGAAACACCAAAGATACTTTAATGTATTACATGTTTTATTAGACAAGGGAACAACTGTTTTGATATATTTATAGACAGAAAATTAATTATTGTTATATAGCTCAACACGTTTAATGTTAGTCTTATTGTTTAAATCTAATTTTCTTGATTTTTTGCAGGTACCATGCTTTACCATGCATTGATCTGAGCTTATATTGGTCAAAAATGACCGCCCATTAAGAATTAATGGGGGAGTAAAAATTCAGAGAAACAATTCGTGTTTAGGAGTGTGTCATCATATTCATGTTCACATATATTTTACGCAAGTAATTTTTCTGCAGGCTGGTAATTTTTGACCAGGAACACCACAAGTGTGATTTTGTGCCATTTTGTAATAAATAAAAACAAAATAAAACCATTTCAAAACAAATTTCCTGTTTAAATGTTAAAGCACACTAGTGTGATAAACAGTGTTTTTGCTCATATTTTGAGCAAAATTGACAAAATTATCCACAAAAAACACTTTTTTCACTCAAAAAGTGGTGTGGTACATAAGCTCAGATAAATAATCTGTTCCAAAAATAAACACACAATCTGTCCTAATTGAAAGAAAACAAACTTACAAAAAGTTTTTTGCAGGCCAGTCATTTTTGACCGGGAACACCACGAGTGTGATAGGGTTTTCAACACCGCACAAGGGTTAAGTAAATGCTGTTGTTAATCCCAAAAATGGACAGTGTAAACATAATAGTCTTCTTGAATATCTATTATCAGTATCTTAATGACTGTTTATTAGTTATGGCCAATATTCAAAATCAATTGACACAAAAATGTGATTTATTTCAAGTATAAAACAGCTTTGATAGCATTGACGTGTTTGCCAAGATGTACACTGCTGTTTAAATGTTTGGGGACCGCAAGATTTTTTTTAATGAATTTTGTTTTGAAAGAAGTCTCTTAAGCTTACCAAAGCTGCATTTATTTGATCATGAATACAGTAATATTGTAAAATATTATTACAACAGTTTTCTATTATGTTGACAAACTAACCTTTTAATGGGAGTGCGTGTATATGTCATCTTCAGAGCATCAGACAACAGAGTCTGCCTGTCTTGCGTAAATATCTATATTGCTCTGACAGGGCTTTTATTATTACTCATGGAAGTTCATAAAAGAATGCTTATGATCAGGAACAGCTTAACCAAACATTATAACTGAACACACACGGCCTTCTGCACTTATCTTTCATATATGTCCTTCTAGCATGATAAGTGCGCTAAGTATCGTCACATGTCTCCAAGAAGAAAATGCTTTCTCAATGCTGATGTCACGTTTCTGAGGAACACATCTGCAATTTCGTTTTATGACGGGTGTTCAGCCTAATAAAGGTTTTCGTAAAAACGTCTCTGTACTTCCAGGTCCTAGCCAGCGCTGCGTGAGACGGGGTTAAGTCTTCAGTGGTGTTTGCGATGCGGTTGTTTTATGGTTGCGAGGGGTGCCCGTGTAGAGGAGGCAGGAGCTTTGGTTGCATTAAAGTCTACGGCATGGCCGCAGTGCAAACAAATCAATCTGGAGCCCCTGGTTCATGGAGCCTCTCTCTGCTTTTTATGTCCGCAAACAGAGAGGTCTTCTAATTGTTTATCTGCATAACAGCACCATAGTGAAGGGGTCGTGTTCCCAGCCTATGTTTACTCGCATCGGTAAATGTGTTCCTGTGTGGCGATACTGTGTCGGCGGAACAGCTTGTGCCGTGGCAGCAACATGATGGATGCCGTGGCCTACGCAGGTGTTGCTTTTGGAATTTTGCTGTCATTCCTTCCTCCGCGTTCAGTTTATTATGATTTTATGACGTGTTATAATGCAATCATAAAGCTTTTAGCCATTAGCTCTTTTAGAACGCCTTTTAGATGTGTTTTGGTTCCACAGGAACACCGAGACGTTATTCCTAGTACATATAATGCTGAAGAGTTTCTAGTCGTCATGTAATTTCCAACCCAGGCTCATTGGAAAAACATGCCAGTGGCTGCATTTCTGCAAAATGATTTTACATTGCATGTTTCCTGGCATGTTTTGTGTGAATGTGGAAAATTTTATTACGTTGGTTGTTAGGGCTGGGTATCGATACAGATTCAGTTTGATTCCGATTCACAATATCTCGATTTGATTCTCGATTTTTTTATTCATTTCAGTGATTACATTTTCAGTGGCCCCACCATAAAAAATTATAATAAATTAGTAAAATAGTTATTGTTTTTGATGTTTTTGACCCATGTATCCCTGTATTGTAATAAACAAGATTATGACACCAAAATTGTAGATACCAATTTCAATACCACAGCTAAAAGTAATATAAATTTTTAAAGGGTGTTTGATTATAATTTCACTTTTTTAACTTTAGTTAGTGTGTAATGTTGCTGTTTGAGCATAAACAACATCTGTAAAGTTACAACTCTCAAAGTTCAATGCAAAGGGAGATCTTTTCTTTTAAAGAATGAGCTGTTTAAGAACTACAACAAATGGCTGGTAGGGACTACAAAGAGCTGGTTGTTGGTGACATCACAAACCCCAAAATTTACATAAACCCCACCCTCAAGAACACACAACAAAGAGGGTGAGGCCATGTTGGGCTGCTTTAGAGAAGAGGAAGAGTTGTTGTAGTAGAATGTTGTTGACATGCCGTCATTTTACACCGGACTGCTTCACAAACAAGGATCAATTCAATGTTGGATTTGCACAAAAGATGAACATGACGGCACATGCTAGTCAATGAGTTGAATCAACTCCTCAGCAACTACATAAATTTATCCACTAACCGTTCAGAAACGTCCAGTTTCATTCTAAACGTTGTAACTTCTTCCTGAGTCTCTCCATCAGTGTCGACTCCGGTTTGAACAATGTAAGGCTGAACACCGTTACTGACAATCCTCATTTTGGCTGCGTGAGATTCTCCAGCTTTGTTGTTGAGCAACCGAAGCGCAAGCTGTTAAAGCTCCGCCCTCTTCTGGAGCAGCAGCTCATTTGCATTTAAAGAGACACACACAAAAACTCTGTGTTTTTGCTCATACCCAAATAGGGGCAAATTTGACAAGCTATAATAAATGTAGTTTTCAGGTACAGAAATTGAATAAAATAATCAAATGTAAAACAACACTGTATATAATCTTCAATGTACAAATTAAATAAAGGTTAATGCTTATTAAAGTTACAAAAAAGTGAAGAGCAGTGAGTGATTTCTTTGTCATTTGTAGTTTGATTAACATTAAAAACACAGACAGCAGCAGGAATATTAGGCTGCTGTCACTTTAAGAGCTGCACGGATCCAATATAATGATACACATGCGTTGTCTATCTCTACTGTTTATGTTCACTTAAGCCATAACCGACCATGTTTACTACGATATTCGCCATTGTGGGCATTTTGAGATAAATTTGTGTGAATTTGTCCATTTAAGTGCAAGGAGATGTGAAAGAGAATTCGTTTTATTAGTTGCAAGCTGCCTGAGACGCGCAGATTTATGTTTGTGCACACAAAACACACTACAGCGCACGCCAGTTCTCTTTCGTTTCTCCTTCCCTTGAATGTTTAAATTGGCAAGGCTTGAAAAACATGTGCAAATGATACATTTTCGTGACCATGCAACACTGGTCTGATCGGGACACTTCAACTGTCTGGAACGTCTTTCACACTGAAAGGCGCATCTGCATCCGCCATGTTCAGCACTGAAGGAATGACACGGTCCCTGCAGTCGCAAAAGGTAAATAAGAGGATGACATCCAGTGGAGAAGACTAGTAATAAGTTTAATGTCATGTAAAAAAAGATTGATTTGTGGCTTTTAAGAATTGATATCGAATCGACCACATTTAAAAAAAAAAAAAAAAAAAGATTAATAAAAAAAGCCCTATTGGTGGTTGTACGTATCGCAGCAGCTTGAAAATTAAATGCCCGGTGATTGGTGCTAAAAGGTTAATCGCATTTGAAAATAACATGCCACCTAAAATGCATACAAATATATAAAAATGCATTTGCTGAAGCAACCATACCATTTTAGCTTATGTCTTTGAACTCCTGAACTTTTATCGGGACTGGTGTTTCACAGGACTCGTACCAGAGCGTTTGCAATACTGTACCAGGTAAGTTAATGAGCAAGTTTACTATGTCAGAAAAGCCATACATATGTAGCTGTTGCAAAAGTCAAATGTTTTAGCTTATAAATCATGCACTATGGTAAAAGTGTTTTGAGATCATAACTGTATTGTGCAAGGACTGCATAATCGATACCCTGGATGTAATCATAATTTGTGTGAAAAGGAATAAAAGTTGATAATGTTCTACAGCCTCTAATGTTCATTTCAGAAGAAAACTGTTGTGAATTGTATGTATAGGTACATTTTTGGAGTTATAAAATAATCATATGATGATTTGCCTGTATTGGTAATTTTGCTATAAAGCGCAAATTGGAGCTGATGTAGAAAACTGCTTCATATCTATTTCAGAGAAATCAATTAATCAGCAAGCTTAAACGACAACTAAATGTCTTGAGATACAAAAAACCCTCATTGTCTTTCTGTGTTTCACAGCTCATAGAATAAAAAGCCCCATGCCATTTCCAGACTGTTAAATCGCTCCGTTTCACTACGTGGCGTAATTGGCACAAATTGCTCTCCAGGTGAAAGCGGAGCCTGTTGTTTAAGACGGATGCTACCTCCACGTGCTCCTCTGGTCCCCCTCGCGCTCACATCACTGTGATCTTAATTAGCTCACCTGTCGGCCTTTATCCTCTACGGACGGCACCTTAAGCGATCACGCTCCGTTGGGCTGCTGCGGTCTCGGTGTCTCAGACACAATGGGGGCGTGTCTTCTTTTGATTACCACCACCCCCACCTCGCCAGGTCTTAATCAAAAGAGGGAAACACGTGTTTCACCCCATTAAGGAGCAAATCAGTCAGTTGGGATCAGAGCATGAGATTGTACTGTTGTTCAAAAGTTTAGGTTCAGTAATATTTTATTAAAAAAAAGAAATTAATACTTTTATTTAGCAAGAATGCATTATATTGATCAAAAGTGATTTCTATTTCAAAGAAATGCTGTTCTTTTGAACTTTCTATCTATCAAATAATCCTGAAAAAATCATCTACTAAAGCCGAGTTCAGACTGCACGATTTTAGCCCCGATTTTGGCTTGCCGACAGGTTTTGAGAAATCGCCGACAAATGCCCGAAATCACAGGCAAATCGGTGCTCGTTCACGCGAGTGACAATCACGCAGTGTGAATGAGCAAAGACGCGATCTGAGAGAATCGCCGACGAGTCGCCAACACCCGTGAGATATTTGGCATGCTAAATATCTGGACCTGTCTGCGATTCAAAATCCTGCAGTGTGAAAAGCGTTCCGACTGAAAACTACATCGGCGATGACCGACAGCCAATGAGAGAGCAAGATACAGAGCAGCGGGGAGTTCGGGGAGGAGTTATAGACAGATAAACATTGCAATTCTATCAAACAGAAACAAAGCACAAACATTTGCTTGACCATCTGCAACAGCAGCACATTGAAAAGTTATTTATTTACCTCAAACTCTCGTTGCAGAGCACACAATCCACAGTCTCCCATTTCCTCCTCCATATTCTTCTTTTCTTTTTCTTGTTTTCGCTGCAAATCAGCGCACTGGCAATTCATATTGCAAGCTTCTTGCGGGCTACCATTTTTAATAATAATAATAATAATAAAAACTCCGGTCTTGCACGCGTGATATCGCGTTGTTTCCTTGTCACATCTCGCGTGTGTTTGGTTGTGAAACGTAGTTTGCTGCGTGCCAGACAGAGTTGTCGGCGATTCTTCCTATTGTAAAGTCATGCAGTGTGAAACCTTCTGTCGCCGATCCATCGTGCAGTTTGAACACAGCAGCGACTGAATGCTGGCCAAGATAGTCATGCAGTGTGAAAAGAACAGTGACCCGACTGCTTTGAAAATTGTGCAGTCTGAACTCGGCTTAAGCATGATCAATATTAAGCCGCAATATTAAACTGTTTTCAACATTGAAAATAAATGTTACGTGAGCAGCAAATCAGCATATTAGAATGATTTCTTAAGGATCATGTGACACTGAAGACTGGAGTAATGATGCTGTAAATTCATGAATTATTTTAAATTGTAATAATATTTCGCATATGGATTTTACTGTATTTTTAATTAATAAAATGCAGCTTTGGTGAGCATAATAGATTTATTTCAAAAACATTTAAAAAAAAATCTTACCAACCCCAAACGTTTGAATGGTAGTGTATATGCGAGGATGGAACACTAAACATGTAACATGATGTTTAGGTTTATCATCAGTTCTGTCAACACCATTTGTGGCATGATGTTGTTAACCACAGAAAATAGTTTTGAAACTTCGAGACTTAAACATTATGTGTTGACATGAACACTGCTTTAATCTTTTCAATGTTATAATCCAGTATTTCCAGTCATTTCTCGGCCATGTAAAGCCGATAAACCGTGTAATATTTCACAGGTGTGAAATTTAGGAGTTCATCCTCCTAGAACAGTAGTCCTGCTACCCAAATCACGAGAAAAATCTTAACGGCGCAAATAACTCACAATATTTAAAAAAAGGAATTCAGGTGCTTTTATCAAATTTAAAATGAGCTTCATTTTTGCTTTTAAAAATTCATTATTTTAAACTGAGAGACTTTCAGAATTAATTTCAGAATGATTTGCTGTGGACATTTGTTGGCATTATGCAATAGATGCTGTGAGTCCTTTTAAACAACTGAAAGGCAGTGTAACAACTGAAAGCACCTGGAGGTGGCTGTTTAATGTCCAGTTGTCAATCTTTGAGTAATTGATGGCTATCAAAGCTACATGCAGAGTGGCACAGTGTGGTCATTACAACATGTTGTGAGCCAGAATTGGAGGGAAAGGCTGAAATGATTGACTGAAGTGACAGAATGAAAGACCCTAAGGTGGGAAGTGTCCAAATACTATATTTAGCATCATTACTCCAGTCTTCAGTGTCACATGATCCTTCAGAAACTGATATTATTATCCATGATGAAACATTTGTTTCAGCATTCTTTAATGAATAGAAAGTTAAAAGTATTTATTTGAAAAATAAATTTAAATTGAAGTAAATGTCTTTACTGAATAAAGTCAATTAATGTTGTTGAAATTAGTGTTAATTTCTTTTCTTTTTCTTTTTTTATAAATCTTACTGACCTCAAACTTTTGAACAGTAGTGTGTCTGTTGTTGAATAATATTAAACTTAATATTCTTATTTTTGTAACAAACTTTTTTGATCACCAGTCTCTGTGGCTAGTGGTTTTCCAAAGTTACTGGCCACAATTTTGACATCAATACCATGGGGGAAAACTGCCATATATTTTTTTAATATTCTCGCATAATTTGTCAGCAGGTATATTAGGCTGCTGTCACTTTAAGACCTGACGCACAGATCCATTATACTGTTACACATGCGTTTCTTTCTCAACTGTTTACGTTCACTTAAGTCATAACTGACTGTGTTTATGTGAATACTTCCCAAGACCAACATTTTGACATTATTTTGTGTGTATTTGACTGTTTAAGCGCAATAAGCAATGAAAAAAGAACTCAGTTTAGTACTGAGAGGCGGCTTTATGTGGCGCACTTTGGGTGTGAGCACAAAATCTGTGGGAACGAGTAAAATTATGTGCAATCCCATGCCAAGATTCAAGCCCTGTAACACACCAATAATATTCATCTGGAGCAAATGAAAGGAGTGAGTGAGGGGAGGAGGGTTTGTGTGTCAACTAGCTGTCGGAAAGATGAGAGAAAGAGAAAGAGCAGCTGGTATCGTGTATCTGTCCTGCATAAAATGAGTATTTGAAGTGTTTCAGATGTTTCAGTATCGACATGTATCGAAAAATCAATATTTTTGACAACGCAACACTGCACTTAGTTTATTATTTCAGATGCCTTTTTAAAATACTACAAATTAAAAATGTATATATTATATATAAAATTCAACCCAACAAAGTGGCTAGTAGGAGTGATTGCGTTACACACCACTGCTGAAATCCACCTGCATTTGGCGTGTTGGCGGGTGTTAATGTCAAGCCCTGTGTTTTGCTTGAAAGGCATGCCTATGCTAACCTTCCTTCAAATATATGCCACATGGTTTGGAGTTCTTATCTAGTACAATGTCATTCATGCAATTTTAAGGTCTAAAAACTAAAGACAGAATGTGCAACTTAGAGCAGGTCAAATGTTTTGACCTTCCTTGTTAGGCGTTGCACATCTTACCCCTGATTTAACATAGAAGCGCTGTGTCACTGGGATCAGAAGCACTGTCCCGTTAACACAATACTCTGTTTCAGCTCACCGCAGACCTCAGGGGGAGCGCCCGGAGCTGACGGAGGTGCCAAAGTCTTTAATTAATTTCATTTCATTTCATTTAATTAGTGATGTATTTCCTTGCGTCTGCATGTATGGGTTGGTTGCCAGGGTTACTGCCAATGTCAACAGGCTTTTTGTGATACCAAAGCAAATCCCGTTTTATGTTGGCAGCATATGCCACAGCCATGAGTTGTTTTAATTGAAGTGTACGCAGGTATCGTCAACTTTTGACCTGTTATGAAGCCGTAGTCATAATCATTCACATTCAAGCACTTTGCTGAAAATAAACCCTTGAATGAAAATTAATAAAATATGTATATTGAATAAAACATGTAGATTAAAGCTCAGATAGATTGTATCCATCTTTTAAATTTTTCTTAGATATGACTCCTTACAGTGAATCGGTATGATTAATTGCACAATTTGACACTTGTTGCTTTAGATTAAATCATCTGATAAAAGAAAGAAATGTTAAATGGGATTGCATTTTTACCTTTACACTTCCCTTTAAAATTTTAGGGTCAGTAATACATATATTTTTAAAAGAAGTCTTTTATTCTTACCAAAGCTGCTTTTATTTGATCAAAAATACAATAAAAACTGGAATATTCTGAAGTATTGTTGTATTTGACTCGCTTTAGGTCTCTCGTGCATCTCAAATTGCCATCTTTTCAGCCCGTCAATCAGTGTATTAACCCTTAAACAGGCAACGTGCATCATGGGATGTATATACTTGAGTCTCTTGTAGGATTCACGAGAAAGAATTTTTCATCCAGTACTGTTGTCAGTATAATGGTTGAGTCTGTTTGGTCTATGTGGATCATGTGACTTGGTTTAAATGTTCTGTGCTCGTTTTGTCAGTTTGCTCATAGTGCTGGACATTTTGAGTTTGTAGAAAGTAGGCATATAAAATGGAAAATTAAGTCATATGTTGATCATGCTGTTATTTACCACATTTGGAAAAGTCTGTATCCAATGAGATATGTAGCCAGATTAGGGTAAGAAAAAAGGATTATCCACAGTATTGGCATTGGTGTCTCAAGGTAAACTGGGCCCCCTGTACACAATCCCCCTTCTCAGTCTATGTATTGTCAGTTAATAAATGTGCAAATGATAATATTCACATTTAAAACTGATATTATTACATTTAAATGACTACATCTTTGGATTTTTAGCTATTTTCTTGCAGGGTTTCACACAGCTCATTTTATGGTAGAACATGGGTGTCCAACCCTGCTCCTGGAGAGCAACCGTTCTGCAGAGTTTAACTGAAAATAGTCTTCAGGGTTACTTAGAAAATTATAAGTTGTATCATAAATTACATTATATGATTGAATAGGGATAGAGCCAAACCCTACACTCTAAAAAAAATACTGGGTTAAAAACAACCTAAGTTGGGTTAAATATGGACAAACCCAGCAGGTTGGGTTAAAGGGCACCTATTATGCCCTCTTTCTCGAGATGTAATATAAGTTTATGGTGTGGTCAAGTTTCAGCTTAAAATACCCCACAAATTTGCCCCTATTTGGGGGTGAGCAAAAACATGCCTTTTACTATATTACTATATTGCTGGCTAAAAAAATCAATCCAAAATTGGTTGAAAAAAGTGGCTGGGTGAAAACAACCCAATCCCTGGGTTTGACCATATTTAACCCAGCATTTTTTAGAGTGAGAGTTTCCCACCCCTGAGGTTGAAGACGAAACAGTTTATCAGTAAAAAAATATAAGAAATGTATATGCCTCAATTTTAGGATACTTAGACATTTCATACATGAAGCATATTTTGCATATTACCTTTTTTTGCATCAAATAAATCACAGAAACATTGATGGCCCTTTTTTTTATAAATAGGGCAACGTATCCTGGGAGACACAACTCACAAAATCCTAACTATATCAAATATTTCCTTTATGTTTTACTAAAGTCCAGATGATATAAAAAGTAACATGAAATTATTTTTTTGCTGACCATTTTCTACTCTTGCCGGTTTTAGGCTTAAGTATATTTTGTTCTTCTCCCATTTTCTCTTAGTCTGTTACCATCACCCTATCAAGCTCTCTTGAAGTCCATCCAGACGGTCATCCGGAAGGAAGGGTTTGATGGATCCACACCCCAGGTTGGTTAGCATTTATTTAGCTATTTGTTAGGGATGTTAGGAAAATTTGGCCGATATATTAAAGCCGATAACTAATGGATTATTTCCTTTAGATGTGCACTGTTCACCATGATGGCTTTGAATTGCTTGAAATATGATTGAAGTCACGTCAAAAAGGAAAATGCAGTTAAGTGCAATGTACAGCACAAGTCTGCCATATAAGCTACATAAAGTTATAATGAGAACATTATAATTGTGTGCTTGGGACATGGCTTTCAATGGTGAAACTTTTGTCTTTGTATTCATG
This sequence comes from Chanodichthys erythropterus, assembly GCF_024489055.1. Lineage (NCBI taxonomy): Eukaryota > Metazoa > Chordata > Actinopteri > Cypriniformes > Xenocyprididae > Chanodichthys > Chanodichthys erythropterus. The sequence continues at coordinate 7,411,702 of NC_090231.1, read as the reverse complement.
CTCTCAAAAATTATATACAAATTTGGATTTAGATTTACCTGCCAATATATCGGTTATCGGCTTTCAAATATAAAGAGTTATCGTATCGGCCAAAATCTTCATATCGGTGCATCCCTACTCTTTATTATTATCCCTCTCTCTGTTGTTTTTGTGATCATGCAGATAATGTTTTCCAAAAGTTATGATTTTAAAGTGCCCCAATTCTGCTTTTTTGGATATTCTTCTGAAGTGGAGATTTCTGAAAAAACGAATTTTGAGAAATCGGACTTTAAAGATAGGTACTTTAATTGAAATCTACATTCACAAATACATAAAGTGCTATAAAAGATGCACTTAAACATGTATTTTGGATGTTTTCTTTCCACTAGTCTGAAAAAACACTTCTCAAAAATCTCAAAATTGAAAGATGCATGATGGCACAAACAGTGTTTTTGCCTGTAGTGTCCTGCCTTAAATTGAGTAAAAAGGCTATAATGAAATGCACAGTTAACAGTCTCACTGTCATTCACACCTCAGGAACAATGAAAGCATTTTGCTTCAGGCAATGTTTTCACAAGACCTTTAATTTGTTGTTTCATTGATTGGTCTCGGTTGGCTAATTGTTGCCTGATTTCTGTGCATTCACTTCCTTTGTAATGTGGCTTTTTCGCAGCTTGTGATAATTAGGAAGTAGAAATGAACTTTGAATATAAAGGCTGTATGTTTTATTTTATTTTCCACCTTTATCCCTCTTTTTCTCATCCTCAGTTGTCAGTTTCTCCATGTTGTGCTTGAATCTCTCTCAGGAGGGAGATGGATTCCCTTGGGTTCCTCTTCCTTAAAGCTGAGTCCTATTAGTTTTGTGGTAAACAGGCCAAGACAGACACTGGGCAATATGCCCTCTGTCTGTTCATATTCATTAGCTCCTACTGAGAAGCAGGGGAGCTTGGCCCCTCTGGGGGCCCCTCTCAGAAATGGCCCCATGATAGCCCCTGTCTTGACTTCCACATCAGCACTGCATCTGCTGAGCCGCTCTTGGGACCTGGCCGCTTGAGGATACACTCGCTATTTTTAATCAGTTTCTAACTTTATGTGGCTCTAATGTGGCTTCTGTCATGTGGCGAACTCCACAGATGGTCTAGTGACCAAACTTTGTGTCACTTTAAATAATAGATTGTTTTAAAGAAAGCATCTTTAGAGTATATAACATTAAAAAACCCACCTGATCTCACGGCAATTTGTACATATGGCTAATTTGTACAAATTGTATGAATTAGTACAAGTGAGGTCGTATGAATTCTTACAAATTAGCCACCTCGTAAAATACGTACGAATTGGTCGTGAGATAGCATTGGAAAAACATTGTCAGTTTCTCTTTCAATTAGAATCACAACTTCATTTTCGACTATAAATTGGCTCTCCAGTGTGTTCATGTTTTTACTCGCGGATGTCTGACCTTGATGGACTGAACAGAAAAAAATGAACCGGAGAAGATTTCTAGGCCAAAGAAGGTGGAGTCTGAAGGGGGTCGCACACCGGACGAGAAGCTCGCGTCTCGGACAACTCGCGGGTATCGCGCATTATATAGGTGCGAGCTCATTTTTGAATCGACTCCTGATAGAAGAGCTGCACGATGGGAGAGTTTTACGTCAACAGGGAAGCGTTACATAAGCCTATGCTTTAATATTTCGCACTGAGGTTAGTGTACATGGAAAAATGGCACAACAGAGCAAAATTAAAGAAAAGGCTACATTTATTATACATTTTTAGACTTTATTCAAGCTGTTAAACTAAGAATGTAAAACTGATGTATCCTGCAGCACAGGGTGAAGTCAGTATATACATTAATGACGATTTGAGAGAAATATAATATAAATTTAATGTAAAACAATGTACATGGCGCTTTGTGGCACGGCAGGATTTTGTCGTAGCTGGGCGCCGCGGACAGGCGTTCAATGCGTTCAAATTTTAAAGACGTGGCGCGGTGCTGAGCTTCACGTCTGGTGTGCGACCCCCTTTAGAACACACCTAACTATTACATCATCACCACAGACCAATGGTACTTTAAAGGTGTTTGCCAGCTGGAATGAACTTTTGGACTCACCAAATGAACTTTTTTTGGCCTGATTTTGTTTGAAATGATATCACACCAGTTCGTTCTTCAATTTCACTTGAAGTATATTGGGGCCTTTAAAATAAACAGATCTATACCTTTATTACATGAAGTTAGTGTTACCTATACAAAAATCCCATTAAAATGTATTCCAGAGTCTAAAAAAAACTCTTTTCTGAGTTTATGTCTCACAATTCTGAGTTTCATGCAATTGCAAGGTATAAACTTATAATTCAGAGTTTACAACTCACATACCTTTTTTTTTAAATCAGATTTAGATCTCACAATTCTCAGAATTCTGAGTTTACATCTCACAATTCTTTTTTGTTCCCTCCCACAGAGTAACAAAATAAAAAAGGTAAATGAGACTTTATCTCACAATTATGAGTTTTTTTTCTCTCACAGTTGCAAGTTATTTCAAACATTTCTTCCAATTCAGAGAGAAAAAAAATCTGAATTGTAAGATAAAATGTCACAATTAACTTTTTAAATTTTTTTAAATTCCGTGACAGAAACAAGCTTCCATTAAATACTACTAACATAGCAAATGGTAATAAAATGAAATAATTTTCTTAAGTGTTTTTTACTTTATTTTATTTTATTTTATTTTATTTTATTTTATTTTATTTTATTTTATTTTATTTTATTTTATTTTATTTTATTTTATTTTATTTTATTTTATTTTATTTTATTTTATTTTATTTATTTGTTAAATGGAGTTCATTAATGGTAACCATGTCTGTGTACAGTTTTGTTAGATCACATGAAGACATTTTGGGAAAAAATTACACTTTGACTTTACTTGAAAATAAAACCTTCTGTTTTTAACTCTTTTATCAATTTCAGTCTTACCAACTGAGCAAAAACTAACTAATTAAGCTCATGTCACATAATTTTCAGTACCTGAAAAACAACATCCCAATATTAAGCAACCTAAACAATGCTTAAAAATGAACAAGAATAAGAATTTGTCAACGCACAGTTAAGGGCTTGTTCACACCTAGAACAAAAACAATAACTACATTTACTCCCACACCAACACACAATAATGTTGTTTTAAAAAGCAAAAAAAAAAATAAAATAATAAATTGATTGACTGTAAATGTTTTTATTGTTCATCAGCTTAAATTAAATTATTATATTGGTAACGATATAAAGTCTCTCAAATGACACTCAGATTTACTCCAGGGTTTTAAAACAGTGTTTTATTTTATTTATTTTATATTTCAGAGATTTCTTTTCCATTTGCACATATTGTAGTTACACTTTAGGCTTATGTCAACCCAACAAGCATTTAATTAAAAAAGAGAAATTGCTTGTTGTGTAAAATTCTGCTAAAATAGAAAATGGTAATAGAACAAAATAATAAATTAAATGGAGTTCTAATTTAAATAAAGACAAGCTAATCATGTCTGTGTACAGTTTTGTTAGATTACATGAAGACATGTGAAAAAAAAATGTATTCGTCCTCCCATTTACAATGAAAAAACCTTCTGTTTTTTACTCTAAATTTTAAAATTTAGTAAGACTAAACTTTGTGCAAAAATGAGCACATCAAGCTCATGTCATATAATTTTGTATGCATTTGTTGGGCAACTCCAAATTTAGACTTGTAAACAATCTTGTTATTGCTCCTTTTTAAAAAAAAAAAAAAAAAATCTGATTGAATCAAGTTCCCAATGAACTGTAACATCTTATTCTGTTTTGTAGTTTCAGTCTCGTTTATGCTAGCTCTTTCTTGTTTGATATTTGCAGTGTTTTTCTTTGAATCCGTGGCACTGATGGACACCTCGGGCTCCTCACCCTGGAAGTCCTCGATCCCCGTCAGTCAAACGACGGATTAAGCGCTTACATCATCAAACAGTGCCGTTCTGTTGGCAGAGGTCGCGGAATGTGATGAGGTTGAGAGAACATGGGCACAAAGGCAAGAATGTTCAGAATGAGAGCAAACAGGGACAACAGTGAGACTGACCAAAATGTTTGTCAGATTGGCGACTCAATTCTAGTATGATTGCAATGATCTTTGAAGTTTGAATTAAACTTAAAGTAAAACATTTATTGGTTGTGTTAGCTTTGGTAGTGGACATTTATTTTATTTAAAGAATAGCAGTTGTGTTTGTTATCATCAGAATTGGATATAAGCGTATCATCTTTCTCATGGACACATAGTGGGGAAAAGAGTGTGAGTGATAAAAAAAAAAGCTGGAGTGTGGCTGAAGGCAAGGAGGAAGCCAGTCAGGAACACCCTCTCTGGTGAAATGTTGAGCTCAACCCTAAAGAAGCTTTGGAAACAGTCAAACAATGAGGTTTATTTAACTTGAGATGCTTGTGATTGCTGGACGGCGTGGAGGGTGTTTATTGTCAGTGGACGAAGGCTGATGTGAGGAGAACAACCGGGGCGGTAGACCTAATTCAACACCATGACTATTTTCAGCTGGTTTGTTTAAGATCTCTACCCTCCTTTTCTCTATTTCAAAGAGAAAAGAGAAAATTTTAAAAGTGTAGGATGATGTAAAAGCTAGATTATAATAGCTTTAAACATTTTTTGTCTCAAGAACTATTTCTACAGTGTTTTCTACAGTTACATTAGCCAGAATTACATTTTATCTTTCTCTTTAATTAATAGGAAAGGATGCAAAATAATATTTCCATGTATATACAGCCTGTAAAAATCATGGAAATATTATTTTGCATTGTTTCCTGACATTTCAGCTTCAGCAAGAACCAATGAGGTCCATTCTCATGTTACGCAGCACGTTTGAGCTTCCAGAAGAACCAATGAGGTTCATTCTCGTGTTACTCAGCACGTTTGAGCTTCAGCAAGAACCAATGAGGTTCATTCTCGTGTTACGCAGCACGTTTGAGCTTCAGCAAGAACCAATGAGGTTCATTCTCGTGTTACGCAGCACGTTTGAGCTTCCAGAAGAACCAATGAGGTTCATTCTCGTGTTACTCAGCACGTTTGAGCTTCTGCACAAACCAATGAGGTTCATTCTGGTGTGTTATGCAAGAACCAATGAGGTTCATTCTCATGTTACGCAGCACGTTTGAGCTTCCAGAAGAACCAATGAGGTTCATTCTGGTGTGTTATGCAAGAACCAATGAGGTTCATTCTCATGTTACGCAGCACGTTTGAGCTTCTGCAAGAACCAATGAAGTTCATTCTCATGTTACGCAGCACGTTGGAGGTTCCAGAAGAAAAAAAAAAGAGGTTCATTCTCGTGTTACTCAGCACGTTTGAGCTTCTGCACAAACCAATGAGGTTCATTCTGGTGTGTTATGCAAGAACCAATGAGGTTCATTCTCATGTTACGCAGCACGTTTGAGCTTCCAGAAGAACCAATGAGGTTCATTCTCGTGTTACGCAGCACGTTTGAGCTTCCAGAAGAACCAATGAGGTTCATTCTCGCGTTACGCAGCACGTTTGAGCTTCTGCACAAACCAATGAGGTTCATTCTGGTGTGTTATGCAAGAACCAATGAGGTTCATTCTCATGTTACGCAGCACGTTTGAGCTTCAGCAAGAACCAATGAGGTTCATTCTCGTGTTACGCAGCACGTTTGAGCTTCCAGAAGAACCAATGAGGTTCATTCTCGCGTTACGCAGCACGTTTGAGCTTCTGCACAAACCAATGAGGTTCATTCTGGTGTGTTATGCAAGAACCAATGAGGTTCATTCTCATGTTACGCAGCACGTTTGAGCTTCCAGAAGAACCAATGAGGTTCATTCTCGCGTTACGCAGCACGTTTGAGCTTCTGCACAAACCAATGAGGTTCATTCTGGTGTGTTATGCAAGAACCAATGAGGTTCATTCTCATGTTACGCAGCACGTTTGAGCTTCCAGAAGAACCAATGAGGTTCATTCTCGTGTTACTCAGCACGTTTGAGCTTCAGCAAGAACCAATGAGGTTCATTCTCATGTTACGCAGCACGTTTGAGCTTCTGCAAGAACCAATGAAGTTCATTCTCATGTTACGCAGCACGTTTGAGCTTCCAGAAGAACCAGTGAGGTTCATTCTCGCGTTACGCAGCACGTTTGAGCTTCCAGAAGAACCAGTGAGGTTCATTCTCGCGTTACGCAGCACGTTTGAGCTTCCAGAAGAACCAGTGAGGTTCATTCTCGTGTTACGCAGCACGTTTGAGCTTCCAGAAGAACCAGTGAGGTTCATTCTCGCGTTACGCAGCACGTTTGAGCTTCTGCACAAACCAATGAGGTTCATTCTGGTGTGTTATGCAAGAACCAATGAGGTTCATTCTCGCGTTACGCAGCACGTTTGAGCTTCTGCACAAACCAATGAGGTTCACTCTGGTGTGTTATGCAAGAACCAATGAGGTTCATTCTCGCGTTACGCAGCACGTTTGAGCTTCTGCACAAACCAATGAGGTTCATTCTGGTGTGTTATGCAAGAACCAATGTGGTTCATTCTCGTGTTACGCAGCACGTTTGAGCTTCAGCAAGAACCAGTGAGGTTCATTCTCGTGTTACACAGCACGTTTGAGCTTCTCAAGAACTAATGAGGTTCATTCTCGTGTTACGCAGCACGTTTGAGCTTCCAGAAGAACCAATGAGGTTCATTCTCGTGTTACGCAGCACGTTTGAGCTTCTGCAAGAACCAATGAGGTTCATTCTGATGTGTTACGCAAGAACCAGTGAGGTTTATTCTCGTGTTATGCAGCACGTTTGAGCTTCTGCAAAAAACTGTGAGGTTTATGCAGCGCATTTGAGCTTCCGGAAGAGGTTTGTTTTCGTGCATCAAGCAAGTTCAGTTGAGCTTCTTTTCCGATTGTGTCTCTTGACAAAATTTGGACTTAACCACTTTTACGATCACTTTATGAACTTTTTGAAGTGTCAAAGCTTCAGTTTCGTAGCTGTCTATGGAGTAAGCTTTCAGATTTCATAAAAAAATATCTTAATTTTTGTTCTGAAGATGAACCAAAGTCTTCCAGACATGAGGGTGAATAATTAATGACAGAATTTTCATTTTTGGGTGAACTAATCCTTTAATTTGACTTCTACAGTAGCTTACTTGTTGTGTTGGCAAGTCCACAGCTTGTCCAAAAAGTATATTTGTCACCGAATGGCTTACTAAAGGCTGCAAAGCTATTAGGTATGATCTGTGATCATCTTCTCCTCATAAATATGCAAATATGAAGTTGTCCTTTTTTTCAAGATATCTGAAACTTGTATTGCGTCTTACATGGTTCCCTGAGGCCAGTGTTATAGATGTTCTGATCTGAGACAGGTGTCTTCTCCATCTCTATTTAGCAGGTTCAGAATAAGCTCTATGGTCTTTGATGGTTTGTGAATAAGGTTAAATTCTCTGTCGCTCTATCTCAGGCTTTGCACACTGTAGAGGGCACATCTCTCACCCATGGCCCCTTAGCTTGGCTGATGTTGGTGGAAAACGTGCCAAGAATTTCCTGGCACTTGTTGGAAGCAGACATTTTGGCTCTTAGGTTGACAGCCACATTGTGGTCATGTCAGGCGACTGTCCTGATTGGAAGATGTCGTCCAATCACTTTTGACCATCGTGTTCCGTTTGACCGTGCTGTTGAGTGGTCTTGGCTGGGCCGTTTGTTTCATTGATTCAAGTTGTTTGAGAGGTACATGACCCTCACTCCAACAGACAAAAGGCTTTTCACTACAGACAGGATTCCACTACTGACTTAGTTACACAAGTCATTGCACACTTATGTATGACATACTATTTGGGCACTGTTTTGTTTGCTTTTCACCATTCTCTCTCTCTCTCCCTCTCATTCATTGTAGAGAGAGTACAAATGTGAAATTGTACAATAGCTAATCGTGTCCTGTTGAGAGTCTCTAATTTAAGTAAATTAAGTATTGTCCTGTGATTTCAACATACATTTATTAAAAAACAATACAAGACAGAAGCACAGACTGCACTTAAATAGTCAAATCTTACTAATTATATAAAATAATTTCTCATTTTATGCATATTCACTTGTTTTTTATAGTATTGTTTGTAGTTAAGCAAATCCACAATTTAAATTGTTGAATTGTTACAGTCCTTTTCTTTCTCCTCCATTATTTTAACCTTGTTAAAATAGGGTGGGACTTGATTTTGTCCATTGGGAATTGATTGGACGGTTGGATCTAGAGAGTGGTGCCTCAAAACATGGAAGTCTAATTCGCTGCTGGTTCCCTCAAAATTTTCAATTTATGAGTAAAGTATGTAAACTGGCAAGTTATGTTTACCACAGGCTTTATTTTACACACAAATCGTAAACCCCCATTATAAAATGGCATAGGAGGATCTTAGGCGAATTAGTTTTGTTTTTTTATTTTATAATAAATACTGCAATAGTCCATTAAAAAATAAGAAATGTTCATTTTGATTTCATGGTGACTCTAAAAAGTTTATGAATAAAATCTCTCATAAGTTTCTCATTGATGCCGATGGTTTGTTATTTGAAATCGTACCAACAGTGACAGCGTTGGTATTCAGTATTTGCGAACTGAATTGTAATTGGTTGTCTTTCTTGCATTTATTTGCATATTGATTTATTTTTTACCACCATTTATCCATTCATAGCTATCTTTGCAGTACCATATTCATGTTGCGTGTTGATCCTCGTGCACAGCAGAAAGAAATACAACGAATCCCGAATATCATGACAGTGTCAAAGAACTGCAAGCACTGATATTTTGTGTACAGTAAATGCACGTCTAGGTCATACAATGTTTCACTTGTTTTACAAAATTCTTATTTAGCTGCAGAATTTCTTGTTATATAGTTGTAAACACTGTAGGTAAAAATGAAGTATAATTTGATATATTACTGTGCAGTGCCATGCACTACAGGTTTCTCCTTATTTCTATTCTAAATTAAGGTGCACTTATTAAAATGCTGGAAGATATTTATTCATACATTATTGAACAAGTTTGCCAAAGTTTTCCCTATAGTGCTTTAATAAAATATTCATTGCAAAAGACAGATGTGGATTTGTTCAGATGAATTGTACATATCCTGACAATACAGTGTTGTTTTAAATTCAAATGTTCATCTTTTTGACCTCTGTAGTCCAAGGTTCGGAATGTCCTGCGGCTGGGTCTCCATTCTCTGGGATCTGCACTGTGGGGGGATGATGTGTGCTGTAAGGATAACCCCGCCCACTGCCACGCCCTCACCACCTTTCTCTATGCCCTCCGAGGCCTGTTACGCACTTCACTCTCAGTGGCTATGGTGACCGTACCCTCCCACCTCATACAGGTATGATTAATCAAATAGTTTCTGGTTTTTCAATTTCAATCAATTTTCGGTTTCAATTAAATACTGTTTAACTTACTTTTTATCATATAATCCTGAAAAAAAAAAAAAGTAAATGGTAATGTTTTCAACATTGATGGTTTCTGAAGGACCATGTTACAACTGAAGACTGGAGTAATGATGCTAAAAAATTCAGCTTTGCATCACAGGAATAAATTACATTTTACAATATATTAAAATAGAAAACAGATATTTTAAATTTTAAGAATATTTCAGAATGTTTTTGTTTTTTACTGTATTTTTGATCAAATAAATGCAGCCTTGGTGAGCAGAAGAGACTTTGTTTAAAAAAAAAAAAAAAAAAAAAAAAAGCAACTACTCATAACACATCCTTCTGCGTCTGAAATTGCATACTTCCCTGCTATATAGTAGGTGAAAAACAGTATGTGATAAAAGAATTATTTCTGAAATTAATTCACAGGACTCATAAAAGTACTTAGATGACTTACTACTTCCGATGGGATTCTGAAGTGTGCGTAAGATGGACACTTTACTCTCCCATGAGGCCACGGGAGAGGATTTGTGAATGGCAGCGACCTAACTGACGCTGGTTGGTCACATGATAATGACAGCATGGTGAATATAGTACATGTGGATTATATTCATACTACACACATTCATACTTAATTTTAGTGGTCATGAAGTATTTACTTGTTCAGAATAAGTACCTACTCAAGAATGTATGTGATTTTGGATGCAGCTTCTATCTTATCAGGCAAGCACCACTCGCATTTTTCTCCGAAAATATCGAATTTATTCTTGTTTTTGCTGTCTTTTCAAACTTTTGAATTATCGGTACCATCAATACTTGTGATGAAGATACTTGTGATTTCCAACATCAACATCCAGAACTAATCCTGCAAAATGGCCTTTTTAGACTTTTTTTTTTTTTAACTGTCAGTCACATGGACCAGCATTGAGGTCACCATAAGTTTGTCCACCCTGGCACACCATAACCGCCCCATGAGCCGGAGTCAAAGAGTCGACCCCCCTCCGTTGTGTGAATGAGGTTCCGCTTGGCTGGGGTTCAGGGGGCCTGTGTGTGTATCTGTTTGAGTACATGTATGTTTGGCCTTCAGAGGAGCTTCTTCATTGGCGCGTGAACCCACAGTTCTTTGTCTGTGGCCCTCAACTTTGCATTCAGCCACCCAATGGTCAGTCTCGAGTCTTTCTGGGTGCTTCTCTCTTTCAGCGTCTTTCGGTTCCTGAGAGGCCCTTTTCTTTGTGCCTCCATTAGCCAACGAGAGTGAGGCCACAGCCGCTGTGCTCTAAGTGCGCTCAAAAGACAAGATCTCGCTGTTCTTTGTCCGTTTGGAAACAAAGTGCTAAAACCCCTCTGAGGGAGGCCGGGGGGGCACACAGCGGTTTTCTGCGGTGTAAACGCTGTGATTGGTTTGAAAGTGGTTTTGCGGAATGGATGTGATGGAAAAGGGGCCTAAAACTAACTTATTGCCACACCTGCCAATGGCTGGTGACTTGTATTAAAATTTACCGGCCATAAATATTTTTATTGGCCATTAAATTGTTTATGCAAAAACAGCCAGTTTTGACACCACAATTTTAGATACCAGTGAAAACCAAGTCTCTATTCCAATTACTACAGCTAAAACTACTAGCTTAACTAATATAAATGTAAAACATTATTAAAAACAGTAGTTTTCAGGTAGAGACATTGAATAAAGTAATCAAATGTAAACACTGGATAGTCTTCACTGTATTCATTAAAAATAAATTAATCCTTATTAAAGTTTCAAAATTTATTCAGTCAAGAGCAGTGAGTGCATTTTTTTGTCCTTTTTTTGTTTGATTAGCAGAAATATTAGGCTGCTGTCACTTTAAGACCTAATGCACGGATCCATTATACTGATACTGTACTCGTGTAGTCTTTATCGACCGTTTACGTTCGCTCAAGCCATACCTGACTGTTTTTTTTTTTGTTTTGTTTTTTGGCATTAATGTTTGTGAATATGTTCGCTCAAGTGCAAGAAAGACGTGAAAGAGAGCTCAATTCAGTATTCACACGCTAACTGAGACGCGGATTTTCGGCAGGTGCTTTGGATGCTTGCGTACACGCGCGTTGTGCACCCGCCTGTAGGCGCATATTACTAAGGCACTCTTTAAATAACAACAAAAAAAAATTGCACCATTGACTTTAGACCAGGTTTCAGATGGTCAATGGTGAAGTCTATTTCAGTTGCGTGAAAATAGCAACACGCCAACAATGCACCTGAATCCGCTTGAATTTGTTTTTCAGTCTACATCTCAAAAGCTTTTGTATCAATACATCTTCTCCTATGTGGAGCTTGAAGAGGTTTTCTTAATGTACAGTACCATTACTAGTGTATAGTGTGAGGAATCAATATTTTTTTGCTTTAACTGCTAAACTTGGGGTCAACGTTTGTAGAACTGCTGTGTTAATCCCTCCATTATTTGCATTAGCACCTCATCTGAAGTCCATCTGATGCGACTTATAATGAAAAGTCATGTATCCTGTCATGTATTTTTAATGTTGACAGGAAGGGGCCGGGCATTCAAAGCCTCCTCTGATGAGATTAAAGCCACAGTCCATCTGAGTCTTTAATCAATCTCTGCTCAAATAGCCAAAGTCCCTCTGTTGGGTCAGGACCTTGGAGACCCAGTCTGAAGAATGACAGCTTTGGAGATGGAAGAGCTGGACTGCTATCATGACTAGACTTTGGTTTGTTTTGATGTGACTTGTAGAGCAGGTCTATCTTAGATGTGTTAAGTTTTGGTTATCAATTACTTCATTGAATCTGTTCAACAAGTGCTCAGCCATCTTTACAATTTTGTGTTTGAACTTACATTTTTAGCGGTAGTTCTGTATATTTCTATGGCATCGCTGTTGAAGAGCAATTAGCTAGTGAAGTGAATTTACTTATTGTAGAGTTATAATGAGCATTGCAATGTTTGAAGTGGATGTCATAACAAATGTCAGCAGACTGGAAAGATTTCCGTAAGATCTTACCTTCATGCTGTGGATTTACAAACCGGTGCAGTGTTGTTAAGGGGCGGGGCTTTATAAGGTCTATATTTAACACTGTTTGCGATTTTAAAACCTATTAATTGCACAGATTTCCCCACAAAAATGCGCAAGTTCTAACTGTTGCAGCAACTGTACCATATGTGGTACTAAATCCGATACAGGTTAGATGTTTTGTAATGCGACCGCAGTGTGAACAGACATATTGGAATTCATGTGATTTTTTTTTTTTATTTTATTTTTTTTTATGTCACTCGAGATCAACATTTGTCGCTCATGATAGTCTATTCAAAGATTTTACATACCCAACATTATCAAGACATTTGGATTGGGTTACTTTTTCACTGTTTCCGCAGGTTGTTGTAGTGACCACACTAATGCGATATTTAACCACCGAAGGGCGATTTTTACCAGAATACCCCATGGAACGCAACGGGGCTAGTTTTGGACTAATTTTGAGAAGCAAATGAGTGGATTTTGTGATAAAAAGCTGACATCCCTGTTTGTATAATTTTTTTTGTGTATGTAGGTCAGTTCAGAACCATGATCTGTTCACACTGGAATATTGGCCACATTTAAAACAACAATGGCTGCGTTTACACTTAGCATTAACAAGCGATCACCATGAACTTATCAAGCAGATCGGATCATTTGGCAATCAGGACATGGCGCGTTTACATTTGTTCACATGAAGTGGCCTCTGTATCCGGATAACCGATTGGATTTCCCGCACAATATTTAAATTAGGCATGTTTGAAAGGCAGAAGCTTCAAATGGCTTTATAGTGTAAAACAACTTTCACTTTAGCCTCTATCAATGCAGTGCACACAGCACAGATTTTTTTTTTTTTAATTGGTACGTAATCTTCCAATTTAAGTTTCCCAACATTAATCTTGTATTAATCTTGTATGATATAAAGATTATTCTGATGCATTTTATGTTTGAAAGGAGCGTGCAAGTGTTTGTTTTTGTAGCCTAAAATGTAGAAAACGCCTTTGTATTAAAGAAATAAAAGAATGCATTAATTAGAACTAAGCTATACGACACCAAATTAAGAGTAAAGTCCATACAAATTAAACAATGTCCCATTGAATAAATACTTCCAGAGTTACTCATACAAAAATAACTGGGTGGGTTGATCATGTTGAACAAGTCACATCATCTGGGTTTAAGGTTATAGCGTACAATGACTATATTGACAGAATTGGGAGATGAATAAACTGAAACAATAAAAACATATGCGATCACCTCGTTTAGATAATGTTGCACAATTAAAATGGAAAATGACACACAAGGTATCATGTAAGTCTAAATAAACTGTTTTAAAGATTGACTTTTATTGTAAAGTTCAAAGAAGGATAATTTCTTGTCAAAACTGCATCTGACAGCCACGCAGAGAGCCTGGGGTGGGGATTTATATGACGTCGCCCTCTGAATGTAGATACGATAGCTGGATTGCGTTTACATTACACTGTGATCCGATCACAATGCGTCTTCGACTACCTCCGAACCAGGACACGTTGTTCGGATGACATTCTGATCACAAACACGTTTACACTTGGCTTTTCAATGCGTATGTGGACAACATCCAGATACAGGTCACATGTTAATGTGTTATGTGTTAATGTGTTAACGGAAGTGTGTTTTTCCTGCCATATCCATAAAAACATCTTTATTTATAGGTGCTTCAAGTTTCAACTACACAATGTTCCCTAATATAATTATGAATTATAAATGACACAATCAATCGATTTAAAACGGTGTCTCTTCCCCTACCTTTTGTTAACCCATCTGTTTGGATCCCATCCTGGACTTCAGCCTTCAATGTGTTGGCCCAACTGTTGTACAGTTGCATTGCACTTTTAGTTTGAATTGGTGTGATAGTGTTGATGTAGCAGTGACTGTCACTAACACAGTTGCATGGGTTAAATTTTTTATGCTAGATTTGGGAAAAGGGTCAAGGCTGCATACACAAACAAGCATGCTCTCAAAGTCTGCTGTAGATGAGAGGAAGGAATGGCAAGAAAAAAAGAAAGGACACGGATGCATGAAAACTGCATTAGGCCGCGTCAGCTGCTACAGAGAGGGAGTGTATGAAATATTCAGGAGTGGCATAGAGATTAATTTTTCACTACTGCCTTTCTTTGGAGTGCTCCCACCTTTCTGAAGGGTCGCTGTATTAGTTTTTGGCCAGGAGGAGGCGCTCTCAGCAGATTTGCTTCTTATACTGTTTTTCATTTGTGTTTTTTCGCTCTTTAACACTTTAAACTGGCTTATTTTCTCATCTCTCATCTGATTTGTGTTTGTTCAGTCTTATATTCAGTCTTCATATCAGTAAGGTCAAGGTCAGAGGTTTTCATATGCCCCTGTGTTTATTTAATATTAAGACTAGTGATGTCAAATCGATTAATTGCATCTAAATATAGAAGCTTGTTAAAATATATATATATATATATATATATATATATATATATATATATATATATATATATATATATATATATATATATATATATATATATATAATTTTTTTTTTTTTTTCTTCTTTTTTATTAAACAGTGGTTTATTGAACAAATTGTTTCTTTAAATAAATTCAGTTATAATAAACATTTTCTTAAGGATAAAACAAATCTATCTCAGCTAATGATGTAAACTACATACAAGGAGCACTTTCTTCCACATTATATAATTTTAAAGGTTACAATTACCAACAGAGCCCAAACTATTAAATTCAGTTGCTCATTTACGATAATTTACACAGTTACTCTCATAAAATGTATTTAAACATATATTAAATAATTAAGACATTACTAACAGGTAAAGTAAATATAATGAATATATAAACTAATATAGTGCATATATTAAGTGAAATGCTTAATTTCTCTAGTGAACTAACATGCTGTGGACACTAAATGACTTGCCTGAGGTAAATGTAATGCTACGTGAGATGTTATTTCTGCGGTTCAAACACTGGTTGAGTGACTACACGTAAACATTTCTATGCATAGATCGTCTGTTCTTCTTCTTCTGCTCTTTTTCCTGTTGTGGCTGTTAGCAAACAGCGTTGCATTACCACACGTGCCCCTTCTGGATTGGAGTGCGGATCGCCTGTGACCGACTGTATTCGTTGTCTGACTATATGCACCGAACCGTGACGTCCGTACCGTGACTATTTTGGGACGAATACATGTACTGTTACACCTCTAATAAATATAATAATATATACACACACACATATTATGTAAACACAAACTTTTATGTTAGATGCAATTAATCGATTTGACAGCACTAATTCTGTAATACATTTATCCTACATTTATCTCTCTTCAGCATGTTTTACCACTTTTTAATCTGTTATGCAATTAAAATCATCACTGGGAATACATTATGAGCCAGTCCATTTCAAAGCGTAAATATAAATTTGTGTTATCCTTGCATGCCACAAAACCTTAATGAGCTAAAAGGCATATTTACACCATTTAACAGCAGATATTTTTGGAACAAAAGCATTGATGGATAAGATATCTTTGCTCTGATGCAGACGGGATCTTTGGATCTTTCCCTGAGTTGATGTGGCTTTGTGCTTACGTTCATCCAGATTTGTGCCGTATGGCGACACTGCATGAGTTGTGCGATCAG
Organism: Chanodichthys erythropterus; assembly: GCF_024489055.1. Taxonomy (NCBI): domain Eukaryota; kingdom Metazoa; phylum Chordata; class Actinopteri; order Cypriniformes; family Xenocyprididae; genus Chanodichthys; species Chanodichthys erythropterus. Next base: position 7,395,677 of record NC_090231.1, on the reverse strand, counting down.
AGTAAGAGAGACAGACAGATTTGGAGAGCATGTGTTTGAGGGAATCAGAGCTCTCAATGTGTTTGAGCACCAAACGTATGTTCTGCTCTGATCTGATGGATTTAATGTTACACGAGGCAACCAAAGGCAGCAGTTCACAGAGGTGGCATCCAAAGATAACTTAATAATACCAGTTTGGATGCCATGATTAATGCTAATGCTTGTATGTTAAAACATCATTTTGATGCATTGAATGTTATATTTTACATTTTCAGGGGAAATAAATATGATGGTTGACAAAGTGTCTATGATATACTACCCCAATATTGCCATATGTGTGAAAAGTAATACTTTTCCGAGGTGGAAAAGTTATCGTCCACCTCAATCCTCATAGAGAGTGGTGTTGGTAAAATGGGTACATTTTTCAAATTTAACTGGTGACTGAGGTGGTTTTAGATCTGTAAACTCAGGCTTTGTTGTAAGATCATGAATTCTGTCTCCAGAATACCCTGCTCCGTTTTTTTTTTCCAAGCAATAATGTTGACCTAATTCAGTTCTCAGAGCAAAGAGAGTGAAACCCCTGCTTGTAATGAAGGGTTTAATTAGCAAGAGATGCTCTCAGCATGCCTCTAGATGTTTCTACATTTGCTTGTACACTTTTAATTGGACTCCTCTCATGTATTTCCTGTCTTTCTCATCCATTCCCCCTCTCTCTTTCCATCTCGCACTCTCAGAACAGAGCCGTAATGGGGCGAATAATCAGACTGAGTGACACAGCCATCGCTCTGGAATCATTCAGAGGCTCGGAGAAGGAGGCCAACCCACTTTACAAAGACTATCACGGTGAGAAGAAACATACAAAGTTCAAATACACTGACAAAAAACAAAAACAAAAGCACAAGTATTAATAATCATTGGCTTGTAAGTCATTCTGCAATAATTGAGACCTATTTTTTTAAGCAATATGATTTAGATAGTTGGTTGTCCTTTTTACAGTGTGATTATACATTTAAATACTGAGCAATATTAATTATCTATGTATACTTACTACAGGGTTAGGTTTATTGTGGGGTTAGTTGCTTGTAATTATGCATAATTTATAGTTATTACTATGGTAATACATGTAACATGTATAACAAGGACACTAAAATAAAATGTTGCTAGATTTTGTATTTTATTTCTGACAATAAATCTGATAAAAAACAAAAATCAACATATCTAGTGACCATAATGTCACGAGGACCAGGGTTATTATCATTTATTAACCATTAATTTGTTAATTAAAATAATAATAAACTTATTTTATCAAGTTGCCAAAACAACATTTCTCATTTTCGTTTAGGTTAAGTTCAAGTGCTTTAATAATAACTAAATAAACTAAAATGAATAAATAAAAAAGTATAAATGCTATATTTACATATTTAAAAAAAAAAGAGAAAAACACAATAAAATTATATAAACTAAAAGTAAAGTGAAAATAAAATTTAATTCAAATTAACAAAAACTATGATAGTAAATCAATGACATGAGGGTGACTCAGAAATCGTTATTAAAAAAAATGTTTCTGTTATTTAAAAAGAAGCTGAAATGGAAATATAAATTATAATATAATAAATAAATATATAAAACATATAAATATTAGATGAAAAACTTAAACTCATTTTATTTAGCTGCCAGGGGTATATTTCTATTTTTAAGTATTAAAATGACTAAAACTAAAACTGAAATAAAGCCATATAGTATATAAAGCCAAATAGTATAAAACTTATTCAAATTTAACAAATTTAATAAAACTTAATCTCACATGAAAACTGAATATATAGAAAAATAAATGCTATAATAGAAACAACAGTATATAAATAACTGCATAGAACACCTCAGCAAATGCATAGCAACACCCTGACAACCGTCCACAACAGTCTAGAGTCACAACAGACACTTCTCATATTTCTTCAGAAAATCTATTTTCAAAAGATGTTTTTTATTGGTCCCTCGTCTGATTCATGCCTTTTGCATCATCCGATCTTTCTGAATCTCTCTCTCTCTCTCTCTCACACACACACACACACACACCCTGGCTCAGTAAAGTGCATTAGTAGAAAGGGGCAGGCAGGGTGGACCTCTCTCTAGCTGTCAGCTCGTGTTAGTGTGGCCGTGTTCAATCAGACGTGCTCCTTGGCAGACAGGCCAGGGGGAGATTCAGCTGCCACACACACACACACACACACACACACACAAGCACCCAGCACAGCCCTCAGGGGCCGCAGAGTTGCAGAATCAATATTTTCATACTGGCTGAAACCTCTCTGTGGCCACACTGCAGATGAGGAAGATCTTTTGGGCTCGCGCTCTTTCCGTTCGGTCCCTTTTTCCTCTCATTGTGCCTCTTTATATTCTCCCTTGTTTTCATCGTACACTCTCTCGCCATCTCTTCATGTTGCATGCTTTATCTTTTCATCTCTTTTGTGTCCGTCTTTCTGTAAAGGTCAGTTTGTTTACAGTTCTCTCTCCTCGTTTCCGCCCCCTGCCCTGTTTCTTTCTTGCATTCGTTTGCTCCATGTGTACGGAATGGCCGAAGGGAGTGTGGTTCACAAACACTAATGACCTCAGATGATTGTATTATTCATTTAGTTATTTACTTACTTATTTGCTTGTTTTATTACTTATGTTATTAGTTATTTTATTAAGGTGCTTATCAGATATTTATTAACTACACTCTAATGTTTATAATTTTATGAGTTAGTACTTTTATTTATTGTTACATTATTTTAATATTTATTAATATTTTTTATAATGGTATTTTTTATTTATTTGTTAATTTCATTATTTTTTTTCAACTGTTGTTGAACAAATTAGATGCTAATGATTTCAATTTAATGAGTTAGTTCTTTAATTAAATAAATAAATCATCTATCATTCGTGTTTATTTATTACTTATGATATTTCTTAAGACACTTATCAGATATTTATGAGCAAATTACTCTCACACTAATGTTTTTGATTTCATGAGCTTTTTATATTTATGTTAATTTCTTTAAGATGCTCATCAGATGTTGATTATGATTTCAATTTAATGAGTTATTTTATTAAATAAATAAATTGAAATGTTTTTTTTTTTTTTTTGCTTTAAATATGTATTTAAAAAATATCAGTTTGGTCAGTGTTTTTAATTTCTTATTTCGCATTTTATTTAAATATCAAATCACAGTTATGTTTTTGTCAGAGTGTTTTTAATTTTATAATATTATGTAAAAAACTGTTAGATCAGTCACTTTTGTCAAAATGTTATTAATTTCATTTATAGGTATTTGACAAGATAATACTTCCATGTATTGAATGGGTGGTAATTGTAATTAAGCATTTGTTCAGCAATACAGATGTTAGAAATTAATGATTTCCAGTTCACGTATTGAGATGTTTATGAGATATTTGTAAACAAATAAGACACTAATGATATTAATGTTGCTTCAGTTGTATGTGAATTATTGATGAGTATGTGAGTTGTACCTCTTTTTAAAAATATAATGCACAAACGTCTCGGCAATGTGTGTATTTTTACTATTTAGTGTTTTTTTTTAACAGTTATTGATTTTCACCTCATTTCATGAATAATGCTTTGCCATAAGGTCTTAGTGAATGTGAAGACGTACACGAGGCCACTCTTTCTTTTCTGTGGTGCGTCTACTGCACAAAGCATGTTGGGAGTTCTGTCACAGCGAATCAACTCGAGCGGAATCAACCTAGCGCACGGGTCCCTTTACAAGCGGGGCCTTTACACACACACACACACACACACACACACACACACACACACACACACACACACACACACACACACACACACACATGCTCTTTCCGTCCTCTCATCCCCCTCATCTCGGTCTTCAGTGCTTCTTTTTAATGTCATATTTCTACTGGCCACATAACTGAGGAAAAAAAAGATGGAAGAAGGAATTAAAGAGGGCGAAAAAGCTTTCTCTCCTCCCAACATGCCCCTGTGCTGACTGACCTTGTTTTACCCCATCCTCCACTCACCTCTCTTGCTTTCTCTCCCTCCCACCAACCTATTTCTCTCCTCCCTCCGCTGCCTTCTCGTATGTTTTGGTTTCTGCCCATTGGTGCAGCTAATAAAATAATGGTTGATACAATGCTATAGTGGCCAGTGTGAAAGATGATAGCTACATGTGCCCACAGTAAAACTCAGCAGACAATGAAAGACACAGTCTGTTTAAATAGGTAACAGGCAAAACAAAACCTGGGGAAAATATTTGCTGCAGAAAATGTTTAATAGCCTGTGCATTATAATCAGAAACATCATGCCCATTGAAATGCCCGGCCTCAGATTTTCGAGCCAAATGGATTTTGAATGCAGTTTCAACCAAAAAATAAACCCATTCACATGAGTTGCACTTTATGTAATCATTTACTCGCCGTCATTGAATGCTAATTAAAACTCTGACCAACACTAAATACACCTTCGTCCCCATAAGCACTACATTGTGTACACTAGTGTGCAGAAGTTGGGGGTGAGTAAGATTTTATTCAGCTAGGATGCATTAAATTGATCAAAAGTGACAGTAAAGACATTTATAAATTTAAAAAAAAAATTCCTATTTTAAATAAATGCTGTTTTTTTTAACTTTCTATTTATCAAAGAATCATGATTTCCGCAAAAATATTAAGCAGAATAATTAAGCAAATAATATTAACATTATTTTTCAAAGTTTCACATTTAATTCAATGTGGCACTTGTCTTTTCTTTGTAATTATGAAATTTACTAGTAATTTCTGAGTGAAAATTATTTCAAAGTAAATCCTACTATTTTTTTCAGTGTTCCCAAGCAGCAAATCATCATATTAGAATGATTTCTGAAGGATCATGTGACACTGAAGACTGGAGTGATGATGCTGAAAATTCAGCTTTGATCACAGGAATAAATTATATTTTAAAATATACTGTAATAGAAAACAGTTCTTTTAAATTGAAATATTATTTCACAATATTAATGTTTTTACTGTATTTTTGATCAAATAAATGCTAAAGAAACAACTTTCAAAAACATTTTAAAATCTTACCGATCCTAATCTTTTGAATGGCAGTGTATACTGAAAAATATCTCTGACAGTATGTATTTCCAGCACGTTTCTCCAGTGATATGATTATTACTGTTAATGTCTTCTGTGTTTGTTCAGGTCTCCTGCATGTTCGTCAGTTGCCCCATCTGAACTGTCTGTCATGTGAAATACCCGATACGAAAGACTTGGCCTTCAAACTCAAGAGGAAGCAGTTTACAATTGAGGTGAGTTCACAATAATGATGTCACAGTACACCAGATAAAGTCTCCTCTTTGAATAATATTAGTTTTAATTTAATTAATTCCCGCTAGCATATATTCATGCAGCTCTTTATCCTAACGTTTGTTCATTCTGGTGGAAAACATGAAGAGTATGACGTTTCTAGGTGCTAAAAAATTACTCCTTTTAATTGCTAATTTTATTTTCCTCCCCCATGTCTCTCGAATTGGTGCACATATTAGGAGGTCATGATTATGAATTGATGTCCACATTAGCTGTGCTTCAATAATTCCTGTTTATTTTCCTGAGCTATTGAGTGTCAATTTGAAAGGTTGAAACTATTGATTTTAGACTGGAGATGTTACACCTCAAAGAATAACCTCAAAAGACTTGGAGATTTTCTTTATGAAGTCTCATAAATACACTTTCATTAATGTGTAACTTTTTTTCGTTGGGAATTATATGGTAGTCAGAAAGGTCTGATCAGAAATTACTACCTAAAAAGTAACTAATTCCGTTTCTTAGTTACTTTTTATGGAAAGTAATACATTACGTTACTTTTGCATTTTTTCACCTTGGCTGTGAAATGAAACACAAAAGTAATGTCTGTAATGTTAAATAATTCATTTTTGCTTATTACTATGGTTGAATTAGATCATCAAAAGTCGGCATCAAAGACATTGGTTATGTTCATACAGCACACGCAACGTCTCTGCACTCGATTTCTCTCAACATGAGGTTGAAAAAGTAACTTTTTTTGTTGTAAGTAATGTTACTTTACTAGTTACTTGAAAAAGTAATCTGATTACATAACTCGCGTTACCTGTAATGTGTTACCCCAACACACTAACTATTGTCAAGTGCCACTAAAGTGATATTTTTGCACATTTTTATTCTTTGGGAAGTGACAATTTTAGGCTCAGTAGAATTGGAAAAATTAAACTGAGTTACTATTTTTACTGGCCATGTAAACTGTACTTTGCATTACTATATTAATATTTATATATTTGTTCCATTAATCAATGAACAGTTTAGCTGCTTTACCTACAACAGATATAGTAGATGTAATTCTGTAACTTGCAGTAAAAATGTTTAAAAACTTTGTGGTTTTGTTACTGATATTTGTTTTGACGACTTAAAGCTACTTGTTGCTGATAATTACAGTAAGTTGAGTTTAAAACCTGCTGCTATGCTGCTAATAACTCATTAATGAGATGTTGAGATTGTAAGATAAGCTTAGTTTGGCTTGCTATGTATGTAGGTTAAACTTTAAAATGATTTTGCATTCATTTGCAATAGAAAAGTTTTAAATATTGGTTTCCTTTGGTTCTTGGCTAGTGTTCATTTTGGACCCTGGTTGTATGTTTACTGCCATACACACACACACACACACACACACACACACACACACACACACACACACACACACACACACACACACACACACACACACACACACACACACACACACACACACACACACACACACACACACACACACACACACACACACACACACACACACGCACAGACTCTTACAATCCACTTCCAACCAATGAGTGCCTGTCCATCAAGTGGAGACAAATGAAAGAGCCCAGGCTCTTACTGAAGCCCCATCATTGGTCCCTAATTAAGTTATCACCGTTGAAGCTGTTAATAGTTAATCAGGAAGTCTATTGTGTCCGAAGGACCAGTAGTCTTTGTCTTTAAACGCTCTCTAAGGCAGAGACCTCTCATCCACTCCTCACTAGATTTATAGGGTCAATAAAAGTCAAGGTGGTTTCCCTCAATGGCTGTTTAATGAGCCGACCGCTTTGAGTTTGTGGAAGGGCTCAGATGTGGGTTTGTTTTGGAGCAGCGCTGAAGAATTTGTATCTTTTTGGGCAGTGTAATATACCTGATCTTTTGACAAACCCCTTTTAAGGATAGTAATATAGTGTGTAAATTAAACGCTAAAGCATGGCGTCATGGGTTCGATTCCCAAGGAATGCTTGAACTGATCAAATGTATACCTTAAATACAATGTAAGATGCTTGTGTCTGACAAATGCATAAATGTAAAAATCATATTATAAAAACAAAATACGCACGTAAAATCAATGTAATATTCTGATTTGGTGCTCAAGAAATATTTCTTATTATTGTCATTGTTGAAAACGTTTGCTAATTTAACATTTACTTGAAACAATGTTAAATGTTACTGTCAGTTTTGATAAATTTATTGCATCCTTGCTGAAAAATATCATATTGACCCTAAACTTACACTCTAAAAACAATGTGTTAAAAACAACCTAATTTGGGTTGTTTAGCCCAAGGGCTGGGTAAATATAGGACAGAACACATTCATTTTATTCATTCACTTTTACTATAATAGTAGTTTGTTTTTTACTTCAAATATGAATTAGTGCTTACAGATTAACTTAAATCCTCTAAGGTTTTGTAAAATACTCCACACAACCACTGGTTTGCATGATAACTTCCTTTATTTTCTATCATATTTTATAGTGTAGCATATTTTATACCATTTTTAATATGTAGGCTATACATAATGCCTTCATTTAAACTTAAATTTAAAAAAACTTAAAAAAAATTAAAGGGGACCTATAATGCCCTTTCTCACAAGATGTAATATAAGTCTCTGGTGTCTCCAGAATGTGTCTGTGAAGTTTCAGCTCAAAATATTCCACAGATCATTTATCATAGCTTGTCAAATTTGCCCCTATTTGGGTGTGAGCAAAAACACACTGTTTTTGTGCGTGTCCCTTTAAATGCAAATGAGCTGCTGCTCCAGAAGAGGGCGGAGCTTTAACAGTTTGCACTTCGGTTGCTCAACAACAAAGCTGGAGAATCTCACATAGCCAAAATGAGGATTGTCAGTAACGGTGTTCAGCCTTACATTGTTCAAACTGGAGTCGACACTGATAGAGAGACTCAGGAAGAAGTTACAACTTTTAGAATGAAACTGGACGTTTCTGAACGGTTAGTGGATAAATTTATGTAGTTTCTGTGGAGTTCATTCAACTCATCGACTAGCATGTGCCGTCATGTTCATCTTTTGTGCAAATCCATCTCGTCCCTAAATGTTGCTATGGTTAAATTAATTGATTTACAGCACAATAAGGATTTTACAGATAAAATAAAACGTAGACAAGCCAATTCGATGGCACTGAGAAATGCTCTCTTCTGAAGAGGATGCAAAAAGCCTGCGATAAATAACTGATTGGTTGCATTTCATTTGCTCCGGATGAATATTGTTGGTGTTACAGGGCTTGAATATCAGCATGGGATTTTGTGCTCAAACCCAAAGTTCACCATATAAAACTGCCTCTCAGTACTAAATTGAGTTATTTTTCGCTGCTTATTGCGCTTAAACAGTTAAATACACACAAAATAATGTCAAAATGCAGGTCTTGTCGAGTATTCACATAAACACAGTCAGTTATGTTTTAAGTGAACGTAAACAGTTGAGAAAGAAAACGCATGTGTAACAGTATAATGGATCTGTGCGTCTTAAAGTGACAGCAGCCTAATATACCTGCTGCCAAATTAGGAGATGGGTTGGCTGAGTGGCTCGTAACTTTGGAAAACCACTAGACACAGTGGCGGGTGAGCGAAAAAGTTCATGTAAAGCCCTGCCCAAACTCTAAACAGTATTGCAGTTAATGTGTTTTATCAGTTCATGCAGTCCCTGAGAACTGAACCCATGACTTTTTGGGTTTACAGAAATGCTATATATTTTATTTCACAAATTTCTGTGTAAATATCACCTTTCTTCATACAATAACACAATTCAAATGAATAATTAGAAATTAGATCATATGACAATGTGATCTTGATTGGAGTTCTCACTGCGTCAGGTTTATTGACATCACAATGAAGGAAACATGGCAAACTAGCAGTTGAGAATTTCTCAGGAAAATTTGATGTGAAATCATCAGTAAAAGGAAGAGATAGTGACTTGTCTTCATGAGGGATTTTCCCCATTTGATCCTACTGTACCATTCTAGTCTATAACCTACAGACAGGCCTTTGATAAATAGTGCTTCACCAATACCATTGTCACGCACACAAACAAATGTGCCGTGCAGAGTTTATACTGGGTGAAACAAAATTCGTGCAGTGAGTTTTCCCCGCAGGGCTGTTGGTAGCGTGTGTGCGCTCCACATGCCATCATTCCACCTGTGATGGGAAGGTTTGACAGAAGGACATCAATTGTTTATGTATGCATACGTTGTCACCATATCAAGAATCAAGTGCAGTATTTACTATAAAAAGGTCATATAATAAAAAAATCTGAGTTTTCTTAATCTTTTTACAATGAGAGCTTGGTGGACTTTTGGCACGTCTGAATTGACTTGAATTATGACTTGAAATATGATACGGCCCCTTTGCCGCCTGCTTGCTGCTAATGTTGAGACATCATTCTTGCTAGCCATGCCATCATTCCAACCTTCATTCCTACAAAGAAAGACATGCTCTTCACCTTCCCTTTAAGATGAGTCAGTGTGAATCAGAGGTCTGATCTGTGTTCATTGATTGTATTTGAAAGGTGATTGGCAGGCCAAGTGTGTGTCAGTCAGGTCGTTTAGAGTGCACACATCAATCAAAGATTAGCCATGTCATGGCAACGTGACCGCAGAAAGATGAGTTTTCACACATAGAAACCAAGACCTGTGGAAACCTCAAATTGAAATATTAGGCTGAATTATTCCCAACTTGCTTGAAACGTTCTTGTATGCTCGATTCATTAATTATTTTTAGGGATGCAGTGAGATAGAAATTTGGTGTCATGTGTTAGAATTATATTTGTTATGGTTGATAACCGATAATAGTTTATTTTGATGATTGATCATCATCACTTTGCTTGATTTTTATTTTATTATATAATATTTTATTATTATTATTTAAGAAAAACACTTTCATGCTTAAGTCTTGCCTCAAGAGAAATTAGGCATCAGTATCAAAATGTAATTTTTATATATATAATATAAATATACACACACATACACACAATACAATCTAAAATGACTAATAAAATAACTATAATTACCATTTTATTTAATATGAATTTTGTATTCATTCATTCATTAATAAAGAATTTAATGCATTATTTAATTTTTATTTTATTATTTAGATGCAGCGATATAGAAATGTGGGGTCATGTGTTATAATTATATTTGTTATGGTCAATAACTGATAATAGTTTATTTTGATGATTGATCATCATCATCACTTTGCTTTGTTTATTTTTTATTATTATTATTTTAATAAGATTAAGTCTTGCCTCAAGTGAAATTAGGCATCATATACAGAATTATTGGCACCCTTGATAAATATGATCAAAGATGACTGTAAAAAATAAATCTGCATTGTTTATCCTTTTGATCTTTAATTCATACATTTAGCAAAAATCTAACCTTTCATTGAAGGAAAAGAATTGAAAGTGGGGGGGAAATCACATGAAATAAATGTTTTTCTCCAAAACACGTTCCAAATCAATGTTTTGTATTCATTCATTAATAAAGAATTGAATGCATTATTTTATTTATTTTATTTTTTTGTTTGTATATATACAGCTATGGAAAAAATTAAGAGACCACTCCAAGTTCAGAAATCAATGTTAAGTGGTCTCTTAATTTTTTCCATAGCTGTATATATATATATATATTACACATTTTATTTAATTTTATTTAATGTAATGTAATGTAATGTAATGTAATGTAATTTTAATTTTATTTAATTCTATTTAATTTAATTTAATTTTATTTTATTTTATGTAATGTAATGTAATGTAATTAATTTTATTTTATTTTATTTTATTTTATTTTATTTTATTTTATTTTATTTTATTTTATTTTATTTTATTTTATTTTATTTTATTTTATTTTATTTTATTTTATTTTATTTTATTTTATTTTATTTTATTTTATTTTATTTTATTTTATTTTATTTTATTTTATTTTATTTTATTTTATTTTATTTTATTTTATTTTATTTTATTTTATTTTATTTTGAAGATAGGAAGAATTGGAATCTAATCAACTGAAGAAGCTACATTATGTCTTTTAATTGGTTTCACATTTTCATTTGTTAGACATTTTGAGACAAATCTTGCCTTCCCAACTCTCAATAGAAAAAAATATATATATATATATTTAAATTTAAATTTGAATGTATTAATTTATTTATTTTGCACTGTATAGTGAATCTTATCAACAGAAGTATGTCTTTATTTTATTTTTTTTTTACATTTTCATTTGTAAGATATTGAGTCAGTCTTGTTTCCCAACTTTCGAGAGCAAATACAGCCACGTGTGATTTTTGCTGATATTCTGCCTGTCTGTTGAAGTGAGTTGCTGTGCTGTAATGTAATTAATGCAGGCTAGGTCTACATGTTGTCACTCAGCTACCCAGAGGAGCATTTTGGCTGCTTGTCTTTGACTGACTGGTAAAGTTCAGTTGGCGGTTGATGAGCAGTCAATTGCCCAGAATGCCCTGCAGCCAGAATTAACCTCTGTCCCTGCTCCGGCAGGTAGAGAGAGAGAAAGAGGGGTTATGAGGAAAATCGTGATTAGCAAACACTCCCGCATACACACGCATGTCAGTTGAGCGTTCGACAACGAGTGGGGTGATCAACTGAGGATTCAGACAGGAATGTAAGAGGTATGTGATTAAACTATACTTACCCTAGTGTGACACCTGACCCAAACTTGAGCCAAACACACCTTGAGGGTGTTGGGGTTTTTAGAGGTGAGGTCAGATACCTTCAACCCAGAATTTGGGTAAAATTAGCCGTGGCTTATGGAGGTACAATCTTGAAAGATCAGCACTGGGTTGATTGTCATTATCTATGAGAATTTTAATCGCAATACTTGCATTGCTTTCTTTGGACTGATTGAGCCTTCAAGTTTTTTTTTACTAGTTGAGGGCATATTTAAGACTTGTGTGGGCATATTTATGGTGTTATGTCAGAACATTGGTTTTATAATTTTCATAACCACACAAGCATTCCTTTAGTAATTGTTTTTTTGTTGTCCAATCCTAGTTTTGAAGGTTCTGCACCTGCGGCAAGATCTTGATTGATCGGTTGTGTCTGGGCCAGCCTGTGCTGTATTTGGGTCTGGCTGGTTGGGCCTTGCTGGCGTGATCCAATTTCCAATTTCTTTTATATATATATATATATATATATATATAAATATAAATATAATATAATATAATATAATATAATATAATATAATATAATATAATATAATATAATATAATATAATATAATATAATATAATATAATATAATATAATATAATATAATATAATAAATATAATATAATATAATATAATATAATATAATATATGGTTGACCAGTAAAAAATTTTTTTCATTCAGGCATTTGTTTTAATCAGGCAAACTTTTGGATAGTTTTAAACTAAATTTAGGAGATATTATTATAAAAGAGATGATATTCCACGCAGTGTGCTTTGCATTGACAAATTTGGCAAATTTTGTAGGCCATGCATGCGCAGTGCTATTCATGGTATGCATACTGCATACTACTTTCTTTTTAAAAAAAATAGTTGTGTGCCATTCTGAACATACTCTATGTTATGAAAATGTAGGTTATGAATGTAAAAGCAAGGATGAGATAAGTAATTGTGTACTTGGGGGATAATCAGATCAATATATCTTGATTGAAAAATGTATTAAGTAATTAGACTGATGTTGTTTTTAATTGTTAAACGGTTCATTTCTGACTCCGCTTCCCTCTGCTCCTGGAATATTTGAGCAGATACATGCAATTATTGCCTCTTTAGAGGTGCACTGCTTCACTTTAAATAGTCTGTGACACAGTTTGAGCCAAACTTGCCATCATCAGCAAAGTCCTCCTCACCCCCACCTGGCCCGCTGTCGGCCGGTTCAAAGGTGGAATTTTGATCCGGAGCAGAAGATGGCAGAGATGAAGTCTTTGTCGGTTCTGGCATGGCTGCTAAAAATAACTTTCCCACACTCTTGAAATGCTCCAAGGGCTTTTGCAGTACTTTCTTTCAACTGACAGCTAGTTTCTGAACTCTGTTCACAGAGTAAAAATAGGTTTGTGCATCAAAAAGGATATTTTACAGGTGAGGGGTTTTGAGAATTGCACTTGGTTAGTAATGGTAAGCCTCTGGTTATGTACAAATCCAGCTCCCTAGTTGTCAGTGACTTTATACTTAACACTTGATGTGTTTTAAGATTTTAATGTTGAAAGGAGGTATTATTGGGCTGCTTTGTCCTACCTCTTTTTCTTGTAAAGGATGCATAAATCAAAACCTTTAAACAGGCAGTCGTTGAGTAAGTGGTCATAAAAACTTGATGAATTTTATGACCATCTTTACCCCTGACACCTACAGCTGGCGGCTTTTCAATGGAACCCAAACAGATGACCGAGGTCACTGGAAATGCAAATTAATGAGTTCTCAATGCACTTTAATGTAGATTAATAGATTATTCATGAGTCAAAATGGGAGGGTCCTGATCCATATTAAAGAATGTTTTTGAGAGCGAAGCCCAGCCCTGTGTTGTCAGGGTTTTGTGACCCCAGCTTTGTGAACTGTGAGCCGACCTGTGCTATTTCTGCTTTAGACAAACTTTCCCATCGTAGCTAATGAGGAGGAGTAATGCTGAGTGACAGTGGTATTGGGACAAGGGGCGGGGCTACAGTATGTCAGAGCCAATCACGTTTGAACTGACAAATTACACTCAAGCACTTCTAAATTCTTCATTAAAATTTCACAAACACATTTTTTACTCTAAAATGTATATGATTGAATCATTGGAAAATGGTTGTTTTAATCAATTATTTGCTTTTTTTTTTACTTAATAAAGACTATTTTTGGTTTGTGAAAACTTAAATTTAATTTATATGAATATAAGCCTTGAATATTTTTTGTGTATATTTTTTAGTTATAGTAAACTCTATATAATCTATATATTTAAATAAATATTGACCTATTAAATTATTGATATTCTATAAAGTATTGTCAGTATTTAAATTAAGCATTACACTTTTATAGTGACCGTTAAACACTTGACAATGTTACAAAAGATTTAATTCATATAAATATAAGCCTATATTTAAATGTAAATATTTGTAGTTTTAATAAACTTTATACATAATCTAAATATTTAAATAAAAAAATGCTCTATTAAATTATTGTTATTATATAAAGTATTGTCAGTATTTATTTTAAGAAATTAATACTTTTATTCAGCAAGGTTGCTGTTGAGTTACTTTGATTTAAAGTGACAGTAAACACTTAAAAATGTTACAAAAGATTTAATTTATATAAATATGAGCCTATATTTTAATTTTAAATATTTTTAGTTTTAATAAACTTTATACATAATCTAAATATTTAAATTAAATATTGGCCTATTAAATTATTGTTACATAAAGTATTGTCAGTTAGATTTTATTTTAAGAAATTAATAGTTTTGTTCAGCAGAAATGCGTTAAATTGATTTAAAGTCAGTAAACACTTGACGATGTTACAAAAGATTTCTATCTCAAATGTTGTGCTTTTGTTTTTAATGAGATTTTAAATTAGTTTTAAAAAAAATAAATAATAATAATTCATTCAAATAACACACATATAGGCTAGTCTTCACTCATTTTAATCCTTATTAAAATTTCAAAAGTTATTCAGTCAAGAGCACTGAGTGAATTGTTTCTTTGTCCTTTTATGTTTGATTAACATTAAAAACAGACAGCAGCAGGAATATTAGGCTGCTGTAACTTTTAAGAGCTGCACATGCTTTGTCTTTCTCTTCTGTTTACTTTCACTTCAGCTACAACTGACTGTGTTTACTAGGATACTCGCCCAGACGGGAATTTTTGACAATTTTGTTTGCATTTGTCCGCTCAAGCACAAGAAGATGTGAAACTGAGGTCAATTCAGTATTCACGGTCTGTCTGAGATGTGGATTTTGGGTGTGCGCTTCAGATGTTTACGCACACCTCACAGCGCATGAGTAATGAATTGAGTTCCCTTTTGCATCTTCTTGCACTTGAATATTCAAACTGGAAAGGCTTAAACTTTCATGACGATACAGCACTGCCCCGTCAACTGCATATTCTTTATTGCATCCATGTAAACATATTCTTTATCATCTCGTTTCAAATTGTACTTTGTAAAATTACAGCAAATCAGTTTATTTTCTGCCTTCAGTCACCCTGAATACATCGACAGCTATTCATTTGTGCATTATAGTACTGGTGTGCATTCCCTTTTGGCAATAACTACAATGTTTGCGTGCCAGGGTTTCCCATGAGACAACTGTCATGTGGCAATTCAGAAAGGTAGGAGAGCAAGTTTCCTATCACACTTGCATTTTATGGCCAAACAGTCTCCGCCCACTTCCCCCAGCCTCCCCGGTTTCCTTGTATCGTGGCGGTGATGATGTTAATGACCAGTGACAGCTCACCTATCCCTGGCGTGCCTCCAGTTCGTCCCATCCCCCATTCACACGCACACTGCCGCAATCACGCACATTTGCTGTGAATTCAGGATTCAATGTTTGTTTACACACACGCACTTATGAATACTTGTGTATTAGGAGGATTAATTCTTCATAACCTCAGTGTAATTAAATATTAACTAGTGTTCATGACACAATCTGTTATGCCAAACATGAACATCTTATTAAGAATATGGTGCATCTTGCAGATTGTTTTCAGGAGTTTAATTTGATGTGTGTTTCTTATTATTGTCCATGAAGCATTAGATTTGAAATAGGAGTGTTATAGTTTGGATTTCTTATGGTTTGGGTTTGAGGTCAGAAGTACCAGGGTCTGGGCAGAGATCTTTCCAGTTCCCTTGCTTTCTTTGTTGTATGAACTATCACTTTTGGATTTTGTTTCTTTTCAGGTTGTTGTATTGCCTGACATTGTCAAACATGGACAGCCATTTAGGTCTCAGTGTTTATGGAGATAGAAAGTGGCAGTGTTAAAGTGGCAAGTGTGTCTTGTAACTGCTCAAAGCACTTGGGTATTTTCATAGTGTTTGCTATGGCCGAGTGAGTGGGTGTTTGTGTGTTGTGAAATGGAGGGTTGCGTGCTGGGCCAGTGTGAAACAGAGCACAAATGCCTGAGTCGGCATGAATATGAGAGCAGCATTAGAGTCGTATCTGAGAACAGTCATGTACTCTTTGTTTTTTTTTTCTTTTTCTTTTGTTTTTCCTCCGTTCTACTATCTCATTTCTTTTCTCTGCCCCTCAACAGGCCGGGTACAAGCAGTGTTCTCATTTTTATTTATTTTTTTTAATAAATAAATATAAATTATTACAATAGATAAATTAAAACATTATTTTCTCTCCATTCTTAAAACACACATGCTTCTCCACTGGATTTTCCCTAATGTCATCCCATTCTGTGCAACATTTTTTCTTTATGTGGACTTCTTTACTCATCTACTTTTTTCATGAATAAGATATTACATTTCATTAATGGATGATTCTTTAATTCTGTCCCCTAGTAAGATATGTATATTTTTTTTAATTATTCTAGTTTTAAAGGTGGTGGTTAATTATGATTTGACTTTTTTTTTAGCTTTAGTTAGTGTGTAATGTTGCTGTTTGAGCATAAACAACATCTGCAAAGTTACGATGCTCAAAGTTCAATGCAAAGGGAGATATTTTCTTTTACAGAAATCACTTTTTAAGGACTACAACGAACGGCTGGTAGGGACTAAATTACCGTGATTTTACCAGTAAAAGACTGTAAAAATGCTGCGGTGAAAAACTATTAATTGGTTTACAGAAAGTTTCCGTACTATATACGGTGAATAATTGTAATAAATCTAACGGTACATTTAATGTACTTTTACGGTAAAATACCGTTAACTTAACAGTTTTTGGGAGTGAAAAATAACAATTCATTGTCAATTTACGGTTTTTCACTGTAAATTTTACATTCCCACAATTCCCTGCGTGACACTTCACATTTGATATATTTTCGTTGAAATAACTCTGTTTCTTCTTAGTTTTTCTTATTTTTTTTCTAATCAGTTATGTACATTAGGGTTTAATGTTACATCTAATGTTGTTAAATTAATGTTTATTGCATTTTTAAAATTTCATGCATGTTACCATGATGGTGTTTAGTGTGTGTGTGAATGACAACAAAGGGGGCGGAGCCATGTTGGACTGCTTTAGACAAGAGGAAGAGTTGTTGTAGTAGAGTGTTGTTTACATGCCGTCATTTTACGCCGGACTGCTTCACAAACGAGGGTCAATTCACGATAGATGAACATGACGGCACATGCTAGTCGATGAGTTGAATCAACTCCACAGCAACTACATTAATTTATCCACTAACCATTCAGAAACGTCCAGTTTCATTCTAAAAGTTGTAAATTCTTCCTGAGTCTCTCCATCAGAGTCGACTTCGGTTTGAACAATGTAAGGCTGAACACCGTTACTGACAATCCTCATTTTGGCTGCGTGAGATTCTCCAGCTTTGTTGTTGTTGAGCAACCGAAGTGTGAGCTGTTAAAGCTCCGCCCTCTTCTGGAAAGGGGGCGGGAGCAGCAGCTCATTTGCATTTAAAGGGACACACACGAAACGGTGTGTTTTTGCTCACACTCAAATAGGGGCAAATTTGACAAGCTATAATAAATGATCTATGGGGTATTTTGAGCTGAAACTTCACAGACACATTCTGGAGTCACCAGAGACTTATATTACATCTTGTAAAAGGGGCATTATAGGTACCCTTTTATCTTTTTTTTTTTTTTTTAAGTTATAAATGGTTTGATTGTGAAGATTTCTTCTTTTTAATAATTTGGGGCATTTTTTCATCCTCTTTCAGCTGGTATTTTTATTACTATTACTTTGATTAAAGTGCTGGTAATGGCCATCAGTGAAGCAGGACTAACTCTAATACATTCACTGACCTTTATGTTTTAGTGTGGGCTTAGGGAAAGCAATAGAAAGATGTCACATGGACACACTTCATTTACTTTGAGCAAGCTGTAATGGTGCTGTGTGTTTGCCTTTGATTTACTCAATCTTTATATGATTTTTGTACAGAGAGGAGTCTTATCTAAGGTGCTTAATTGAGAAATTATTGAAGATAGTTTAAGCTTTAATACAGTGGCCAGAAAATTACTGGACAGTATTCTGAATTGACCAAGTGAATGAGGACTGGAGCTGTTAAGCTTCAAAATGACCAAAAAAGCATCGTAAAACTAAGCCTTCTGAAGCCATCTGTGTGTAATGAGCAGATTGAAATTTAAGCTGCATTGTCACAATATTTTAATATTATTATGACTATTATAAACCTTTTTATTTGAGCGGCAATTTTAGAGGCATTAATTAAAAAGTATTATGAGATCATGGCAGTTTCCAGCTGAAGTGACACAGCCTTGGCGCTATTACTAATGCTAACGGAGCACTGAGTACCAATACCTGATTAATATGTAAATTTACCCATAATTGGAATGTAAATTTTTTACATTTAGATGAAGACATCAACTGTCACATAGCCATGTCATTATATCCCTTTTTCACCCTTTGGTGGCCAGCCTACATACACATCATCGTTTCTTGACGTTTCCCTTCAGTTTTTGTGTTTCAATGAAAGCACAGCCCAGCTATTCTGTTCAGAATGTTCTCAGTTCATTTTCTGTACCTTTTGTTTGGTTTTGTATTTTTATTTCACCCGTGCTTGATACTTTTGCTCCTGTGGGATTTGAGAAATTTGCGTATGAAAATTGCATTCGTTTTGGTGCCAGTATTTTGATTGTGCATCCATTACTTCTGCTGAATATTCCTCAATGCAAATAAGCCCAGACCCACCGAAGAGCTACATGTATCTGAGATAATTAATTTCCCTTTGAAAGCCAGCTGAAAACGAGAAACCCTGCCAGGAACAAGCAAAAAAATTAGTGTTCATTTAGGGTTTTTTGGCAGTGGACAAATTAATAGTTTTTGCCCCAAACAATATGGCCACCTAGGGATATCTGCTTTATTCCTTGCTTCAAGTAGTTTTGGCCCGGGTGGACTGGTAATCAATTAACCATGCTGACTGACATTAGCATGCTAATGTTTTTGTGAGCGAGGGTCAGACCGGCTAGGCTAACGCCAAAACTTTTGGATGCATTCATGAGGTGTGTTTTATGAGTCTGAACAGGCTGCTGATCATGTGAAGATCGGCAGCATTTTTTCATTGAAATGCCTGTCAGCGTTCTGTACTTGGGTGAGTTTCACAAAGAAATGTAAAGATCATATTCTTCAGTATAAGAAATTACATTTTGCATAAAGAATATGAAGCATATATATATTTTTGGTTGTATTTTTTTTTAAGGTGTCCTTGTCACAGTGTAATTATATATGTAACTACATGTACTTACTGTACACTAAAAATGCTGGGTTAAAAAACAACCCAAGTTTGGTTGAATATGGACAAACTCAGTGATTGGGGTGTTTTAACCCTTTGGTTGGGTTAAATGTTTGCCCAACGTGCTGGGCAGTTGCATTTAACCCAACTATTGTTTAAAAATTACTGTGTTGCTGGCTTAAAATTAACCCAAAATATGTTGGAAATTAAAAATCAGACACATAATTATTAGATGCAACAATAATAATCAATCAGATGAACATTGATTAATAAGCAATTTAATAAATGTTCATTTATTAAACATATATTACACATATATTACATAAACATATACACATATGTTAATTTCCATCATATTTTGGGTTCATTTTAAGTGACAATACAGTAATGTTTAAACAATAGTTGTGTTAAATAAAACTACCCAGCAGGATGGGTAAATATTTAACCCAACCGCTGGGTTAAAACAACCAAATCACTCGGTTTGTCCATTTTTAACCCAGGATTTTTAGGATTAGGTTTGGTTTATGGTTAGTTGTGTCATGTAATTATGCATATTTTTTAGTTATTACTTTAGTAACTACTTGTAACATGTAACAAGGGCACTTTAAAATAGTGTTACCAAATTTTTTTTATTTTTTATAGTGTAATTATTTTTGGAAACAAGTTTTTTTTTTTTTCCCTCATTTTCTTATTACAGTAATAATAAATTACATTTTAGATTATTTAAATTTTAAATGTTTTGTAATACACCATGGTAGTATTTGTTCTGCTGGTTTTAAAATAAAATGATTTTAAAAAATAATTAAAACTGCATTTTGCTGTGTTACGATTATGATACCTGTCATTGAAAACTACATAAACTATATATAATATTACATTCAAAATTTTAGGGTTGGTAAGATATTTTTTATTGTTTTGAAAGAAGTCTCTTATTTGCTCACCAAGACTGCATTTATTTGATCAGAAATATAAGCAGTAATATTGTGAAATATTATTACAATTTAAAATAAATGTATTCTAATTTATTCCCATGATGCAAAGCTGATTTTTTTTTTTTTAGCATTTTCAGTGTCACATGGTCCTTCAGAAATCATTCTAATATGCTGATTTGCTGCTCAAGAAACA
This sequence comes from Chanodichthys erythropterus, assembly GCF_024489055.1. Classification (NCBI taxonomy): domain Eukaryota; kingdom Metazoa; phylum Chordata; class Actinopteri; order Cypriniformes; family Xenocyprididae; genus Chanodichthys; species Chanodichthys erythropterus. The sequence continues at coordinate 7,374,909 of NC_090231.1, read as the reverse complement.
TTTATTATTGTTAAAAAAACAGTTCATAGTAACAGTTCAAATAGAAATCTTTTGTAAAAATGTAAAAGTCTTTACTGTCACTTTGGCGTAATTTAATGCAACTTTGCTGAATAAAAGTTAAAAAAAAAATCTTACTAACCCCGAACTTGAATGCTGGTGTTTATGTAAAAATATATCTTACAGGTCTTTGACATGAAAGGCTGCTATATAGATTCTGATCCATCTGTCTTTCAGAGAAATGTGGTGTGTTTAGGCACTGGTTGTTTTGTACAGTGGATTTAAGTATTTTTTTTTTCCTGTCACATTGCCTCTAACGTAATAAAACTTGTATATATAATCATTTATGTCACTAAGTGTATGCACTGATCTTCCGCATGCTCACACGCAATGCAACAGGTAAAGATGTCACAGATCATAGCTGCCATTCTCGAGAC